>NW_027365641.1:0-100997 GCF_046119375.1 Phyllobates terribilis | reverse complement strand
TCATATACCAGAAATGTTTGAAGCTACTGACTGAATGAAAGGAGCTGGCATCTCACTCTCTTTGAATCTTCTTTATCATGCTAGGATTAACAGGAAAAAGCTAAAAATTTCAGAATTGCACCGTGCAATGTGGAGATATTACTGTTTGTGCATTTACAATATTCATTGATTTTTGCCATTGAAAAACGTCCAGAAATGTTTGAAGCTACTGACTGAATGAAAGGAGCTGGCATCTCACTCTCTTTGAATCTTCTTTATCATGCTAGGATTAACAGGAAAAAGCTAAAAATTTCAGAATTGCACCGTGCAATGTGGAGATATTACTGTTTGTGCATTTACAATATTCATTGATTTTTGCCATTGAAAAACATGTTTTTCATATACCAGAAATGTTTGAAGCTACTGACTGAATGAAAGGAGCTGGCATCTCACTCTCTTTGAATCTTCTTTATCATGCTAGGATTAGCAGGAAAAAGCAAAAAATTTCAGAATTGCACCGTGCAATGTGGAGATATTACTGTTTGTGCATTTTTAATATTCATTGATTTTTGCCATTGAAAAACATGTTTTTCATATACCAGAAATGTTTGAAGCTACTGACTGAATGAAAGGAGCTGGCATCTCACTCTCTTTGAATCTTCTTTATCATGCTAGGATTAACAGGAAAAAGCTAAAAATTTCAGAATTGCACCGTGCAATGTGGAGATATTACTGTTTGTGCATTTACAATATTCATTGATTTTTGCCATTGAAAAACGTCCAGAAATGTTTGAAGCTACTGACTGAATGAAAGGAGCTGGCATCTCACTCTCTTTGAATCTTCTTTATCATGCTAGGATTAGCAGGAAAAAGCAAAAAATTTCAGAATTGCACCGTGCAATGTGGAGATATTACTGTTTGTGCATTTACAATATTCATTGATTTTTGCCATTGAAAAACATGTTTTTCATATACCAGAAATGTTTGAAGCTACTGACTGAATGAAAGGAGCTGGCATCTCACTCTCTTTGAATCTTCTTTATCATGCTAGGATTAACAGGAAAAAGCTAAAAATTTCAGAATTGCACCGTGCAATGTGGAGATATTACTGTTTGTGCATTTACAATATTCATTGATTTTTGCCATTGAAAAACATGTTTTTCATATACCAGAAATGTTTGAAGCTACTGACTGAATGAAAGGAGCTGGCATCTCACTCTCTTTGAATCTTCTTTATCATGCTAGGATTAACAGGAAAAAGCTAAAAATTTCAGAATTGCACCGTGCAATGTGGAGATATTACTGTTTGTGCATTTACAATATTCATTGATTTTTGCCATTGAAAAACATGTTTTTCATATACCAGAAATGTTTGAAGCTACTGACTGAATGAAAGGAGCTGGCATCTCACTCTCTTTGAATCTTCTTTATCATGCTAGGATTAACAGGAAAAAGCTAAAAATTTCAGAATTGCACCGTGCAATGTGGAGATATTACTGTTTGTGCATTTACAATATTCATTGATTTTTGCCATTGAAAAACGTCCAGAAATGTTTGAAGCTACTGACTGAATGAAAGGAGCTGGCATCTCACTCTCTTTGAATCTTCTTTATCATGCTAGGATTAACAGGAAAAAGCTAAAAATTTCAGAATTGCACCGTGCAATGTGGAGATATTACTGTTTGTGCATTTACAATATTCATTGATTTTTGCCATTGAAAAACATGTTTTTCATATACCAGAAATGTTTGAAGCTACTGACTGAATGAAAGGAGCTGGCATCTCACTCTCTTTGAATCTTCTTTATCATGCTAGGATTAACAGGAAAAAGCTAAAAATTTCAGAATTGCACCGTGCAATGTGGAGATATTACTGTTTGTGCATTTACAATATTCATTGATTTTTGCCATTGAAAAACATGTTTTTCATATACCAGAAATGTTTGAAGCTACTGACTGAATGAAAGGAGCTGGCATCTCACTCTCTTTGAATCTTCTTTATCATGCTAGGATTAACAGGAAAAAGCTAAAAATTTCAGAATTGCACCGTGCAATGTGGAGATATTACTGTTTGTGCATTTACAATATTCATTGATTTTTGCCATTGAAAAACATGTTTTTCATATACCAGAAATGTTTGAAGCTACTGACTGAATGAAAGGAGCTGGCATCTCACTCTCTTTGAATCTTCTTTATCATGCTAGGATTAACAGGAAAAAGCTAAAAATTTCAGAATTGCACCGTGCAATGTGGAGATATTACTGTTTGTGCATTTACAATATTCATTGATTTTTGCCATTGAAAAACGTCCAGAAATGTTTGAAGCTACTGACTGAATGAAAGGAGCTGGCATCTCACTCTCTTTGAATCTTCTTTATCATGCTAGGATTAACAGGAAAAAGCTAAAAATTTCAGAATTGCACCGTGCAATGTGGAGATATTACTGTTTGTGCATTTACAATATTCATTGATTTTTGCCATTGAAAAACATGTTTTTCATATACCAGAAATGTTTGAAGCTACTGACTGAATGAAAGGAGCTGGCATCTCACTCTCTTTGAATCTTCTTTATCATGCTAGGATTAACAGGAAAAAGCTAAAAATTTCAGAATTGCACCGTGCAATGTGGAGATATTACTGTTTGTGCATTTACAATATTCATTGATTTTTGCCATTGAAAAACATGTTTTTCATATACCAGAAATGTTTGAAGCTACTGACTGAATGAAAGGAGCTGGCATCTCACTCTCTTTGAATCTTCTTTATCATGCTAGGATTAACAGGAAAAAGCTAAAAATTTCAGAATTGCACCGTGCAATGTGGAGATATTACTGTTTGTGCATTTACAATATTCATTGATTTTTGCCATTGAAAAACGTCCAGAAATGTTTGAAGCTACTGACTGAATGAAAGGAGCTGGCATCTCACTCTCTTTGAATCTTCTTTATCATGCTAGGATTAACAGGAAAAAGCAAAAAATTTCAGAATTGCACCGTGCAATGTGGAGATATTACTGTTTGTGCATTTACAATATTCATTGATTTTTGCCATTGAAAAACATGTTTTTCATATACCAGAAATGTTTGAAGCTACTGACTGAATGAAAGGAGCTGGCATCTCACTCTCTTTGAATCTTCTTTATCATGCTAGGATTAACAGGAAAAAGCTAAAAATTTCAGAATTGCACCGTGCAATGTGGAGATATTACTGTTTGTGCATTTACAATATTCATTGATTTTTGCCATTGAAAAACATGTTTTTCATATACCAGAAATGTTTGAAGCTACTGACTGAATGAAAGGAGCTGGCATCTCACTCTCTTTGAATCTTCTTTATCATGCTAGGATTAACAGGAAAAAGCAAAAAATTTCAGAATTGCACCGTGCAATGTGGAGATATTACTGTTTGTGCATTTACAATATTCATTGATTTTTGCCATTGAAAAACGTCCAGAAATGTTTGAAGCTACTGACTGAATGAAAGGAGCTGGCATCTCACTCTCTTTGAATCTTCTTTATCATGCTAGGATTAACAGGATAAAGCTAAAAATTTCAGAATTGCACCGTGCAATGTGGAGATATTACTGTTTGTGCATTTACAATATTCATTGATTTTTGCCATTGAAAAACATGTTTTTCATATACCAGAAATGTTTGAAGCTACTGACTGAATGAAAGGAGCTGGCATCTCACTCTCTTTGAATCTTCTTTATCATGCTAGGATTAACAGGAAAAAGCTAAAAATTTCAGAATTGCACCGTGCAATGTGGAGATATTACTGTTTGTGCATTTACAATATTCATTGATTTTTGCCATTGAAAAACATGTTTTTCATATACCAGAAATGTTTGAAGCTACTGACTGAATGAAAGGAGCTGGCATCTCACTCTCTTTGAATCTTCTTTATCATGCTAGGATTAACAGGAAAAAGCTAAAAATTTCAGAATTGCACCGTGCAATGTGGAGATATTACTGTTTGTGCATTTACAATATTCATTGATTTTTGCCATTGAAAAACATGTTTTTCATATACCAGAAATGTTTGAAGCTACTGACTGAATGAAAGGAGCTGGCATCTCACTCTCTTTGAATCTTCTTTATCATGCTAGGATTAACAGGAAAAAGCTAAAAATTTCAGAATTGCACCGTGCAATGTGGAGATATTACTGTTTGTGCATTTACAATATTCATTGATTTTTGCCATTGAAAAACGTCCAGAAATGTTTGAAGCTACTGACTGAATGAAAGGAGCTGGCATCTCACTCTCTTTGAATCTTCTTTATCATGCTAGGATTAACAGGAAAAAGCTAAAAATTTCAGAATTGCACCGTGCAATGTGGAGATATTACTGTTTGTGCATTTACAATATTCATTGATTTTTGCCATTGAAAAAAATGTTTTTCATATACCAGAAATGTTTGAAGCTACTGACTGAATGAAAGGAGCTGGCATCTCACTCTCTTTGAATCTTCTTTATCATGCTAGGATTAACAGGAAAAAGCAAAAAATTTCAGAATTGCACCGTGCAATGTGGAGATATTACTGTTTGTGCATTTACAATATTCATTGATTTTTGCCATTGAAAAACGTTTT
Source organism: Phyllobates terribilis (assembly GCF_046119375.1). Lineage (NCBI taxonomy): Eukaryota > Metazoa > Chordata > Amphibia > Anura > Dendrobatidae > Phyllobates > Phyllobates terribilis. Next base: position 96,427 of record NW_027365641.1, on the reverse strand, counting down.
TTTCATATACCAGAAATGTTTGAAGCTACTGACTGAATGAAAGGAGCTGGCATCTCACTCTCTTTGAATCTTCTTTATCATGCTAGGATTAACAGGAAAAAGCTAAAAATTTCAGAATTGCACCGTGCAATGTGGAGATATTACTGTTTGTGCATTTACAATATTCATTGATTTTTGCCATTGAAAAACATGTTTTTCATATACCAGAAATGTTTGAAGCTACTGACTGAATGAAAGGAGCTGGCATCTCACTCTCTTTGAATCTTCTTTATCATGCTAGGATTAACAGGAAAAAGCTAAAAATTTCAGAATTGCACCGTGCAATGTGGAGATATTACTGTTTGTGCATTTACAATATTCATTGATTTTTGCCATTGAAAAACGTCCAGAAATGTTTGAAGCTACTGACTGAATGAAAGGAGCTGGCATCTCACTCTCTTTGAATCTTCTTTATCATGCTAGGATTAACAGGAAAAAGCTAAAAATTTCAGAATTGCACCGTGCAATGTGGAGATATTACTGTTTGTGCATTTACAATATTCATTGATTTTTGCCATTGAAAAACATGTTTTTCATATACCAGAAATGTTTGAAGCTACTGACTGAATGAAAGGAGCTGGCATCTCACTCTCTTTGAATCTTCTTTATCATGCTAGGATTAACAGGAAAAAGCTAAAAATTTCAGAATTGCACCGTGCAATGTGGAGATATTACTGTTTGTGCATTTACAATATTCATTGATTTTTGCCATTGAAAAACATGTTTTTCATATACCAGAAATGTTTGAAGCTACTGACTGAATGAAAGGAGCTGGCATCTCACTCTCTTTGAATCTTCTTTATCATGCTAGGATTAGCAGGAAAAAGCAAAAAATTTCAGAATTGCACCGTGCAATGTGGAGATATTACTGTTTGTGCATTTACAATATTCATTGATTTTTGCCATTGAAAAACGTCCAGAAATGTTTGAAGCTACTGACTGAATGAAAGGAGCTGGCATCTCACTCTCTTTGAATCTTCTTTATCATGCTAGGATTAACAGGAAAAAGCTAAAAATTTCAGAATTGCACCGTGCAATGTGGAGATATTACTGTTTGTGCATTTACAATATTCATTGATTTTTGCCATTGAAAAACATGTTTTTCATATACCAGAAATGTTTGAAGCTACTGACTGAATGAAAGGAGCTGGCATCTCACTCTCTTTGAATCTTCTTTATCATGCTAGGATTAACAGGAAAAAGCTAAAAATTTCAGAATTGCACCGTGCAATGTGGAGATATTACTGTTTGTGCATTTACAATATTCATTGATTTTTGCCATTGAAAAACGTCCAGAAATGTTTGAAGCTACTGACTGAATGAAAGGAGCTGGCATCTCACTCTCTTTGAATCTTCTTTATCATGCTAGGATTAACAGGAAAAAGCTAAAAATTTCAGAATTGCACCGTGCAATGTGGAGATATTACTGTTTGTGCATTTACAATATTCATTGATTTTTGCCATTGAAAAACATGTTTTTCATATACCAGAAATGTTTGAAGCTACTGACTGAATGAAAGGAGCTGGCATCTCACTCTCTTTGAATCTTCTTTATCATGCTAGGATTAACAGGAAAAAGCTAAAAATTTCAGAATTGCACCGTGCAATGTGGAGATATTACTGTTTGTGCATTTACAATATTCATTGATTTTTGCCATTGAAAAACATGTTTTTCATATACCAGAAATGTTTGAAGCTACTGACTGAATGAAAGGAGCTGGCATCTCACTCTCTTTGAATCTTCTTTATCATGCTAGGATTAGCAGGAAAAAGCAAAAAATTTCAGAATTGCACCGTGCAATGTGGAGATATTACTGTTTGTGCATTTACAATATTCATTGATTTTTGCCATTGAAAAACATGTTTTTCATATACCAGAAATGTTTGAAGCTACTGACTGAATGAAAGGAGCTGGCATCTCACTCTCTTTGAATCTTCTTTATCATGCTAGGATTAACAGGAAAAAGCTAAAAATTTCAGAATTGCACCGTGCAATGTGGAGATATTACTGTTTGTGCATTTACAATATTCATTGATTTTTGCCATTGAAAAACATGTTTTTCATATACCAGAAATGTTTGAAGCTACTGACTGAATGAAAGGAGCTGGCATCTCACTCTCTTTGAATCTTCTTTATCATGCTAGGATTAACAGGAAAAAGCTAAAAATTTCAGAATTGCACCGTGCAATGTGGAGATATTACTGTTTGTGCATTTACAATATTCATTGATTTTTGCCATTGAAAAACGTCCAGAAATGTTTGAAGCTACTGACTGAATGAAAGGAGCTGGCATCTCACTCTCTTTGAATCTTCTTTATCATGCTAGGATTAGCAGGAAAAAGCAAAAAATTTCAGAATTGCACCGTGCAATGTGGAGATATTACTGTTTGTGCATTTACAATATTCATTGATTTTTGCCATTGAAAAACATGTTTTTCATATACCAGAAATGTTTGAAGCTACTGACTGAATGAAAGGAGCTGGCATCTCACTCTCTTTGAATCTTCTTTATCATGCTAGGATTAACAGGAAAAAGCTAAAAATTTCAGAATTGCACCGTGCAATGTGGAGATATTACTGTTTGTGCATTTACAATATTCATTGATTTTTGCCATTGAAAAACATGTTTTTCATATACCAGAAATGTTGGAAGCTACTGACTGAATGAAAGGAGCTGGCATCTCACTCTCTTTGAATCTTCTTTATCATGCTAGGATTAGCAGGAAAAAGCAAAAAATTTCAGAATTGCACCGTGCAATGTGGAGATATTACTGTTTGTGCATTTACAATATTCATTGATTTTTGCCATTGAAAAACATGTTTTTCATATACCAGAAATGTTTGAAGCTACTGACTGAATGAAAGGAGCTGGCATCTCACTCTCTTTGAATCTTCTTTATCATGCTAGGATTAGCAGGAAAAAGCAAAAAATTTCAGAATTGCACCGTGCAATGTGGAGATATTACTGTTTGTGCATTTACAATATTCATTGATTTTTGCCATTGAAAAACATGTTTTTCATATACCAGAAATGTTTGAAGCTACTGACTGAATGAAAGGAGCTGGCATCTCACTCTCTTTGAATCTTCTTTATCATGCTAGGATTAGCAGGAAAAAGCAAAAAATTTCAGAATTGCACTGTGCAATGTGGAGATATTACTTTTTGTGCATTTACAATATTCAATGATTTTTGCCATTGAAAAACATGTTTTTCATATACCAGAAATGTTTGAAGCTACTGACTGAATGAAAGGAGCTGGCATCTCACTCTCTTTGAATCTTCTTTATCATGCTAGGATTAACAGGAAAAAGCAAAAAATTTCAGAATTGCACCGTGCAATGTGGAGATATTACTGTTTGTGCATTTACAATATTCATTGATTTTTGCCATTGAAAAACATGTTTTTCATATACCAGAAATGTTTGAAGCTACTGACTGAATGAAAGGAGCTGGCATCTCACTCTCTTTGAATCTTCTTTATCATGCTAGGATTAACAGGAAAAAGCTAAAAATTTCAGAATTGCACCGTGCAATGTGGAGATATTACTGTTTGTGCATTTACAATATTCATTGATTTTTGCCATTGAAAAACATGTTTTTCATATACCAGAAATGTTTGAAGCTACTGACTGAATGAAAGGAGCTGGCATCTCACTCTCTTTGAATCTTCTTTATCATGCTAGGATTAACAGGAAAAAGCTAAAAATTTCAGAATTGCACCGTGCAATGTGGAGATATTACTGTTTGTGCATTTACAATATTCATTGATTTTTGCCATTGAAAAACGTCCAGAAATGTTTGAAGCTACTGACTGAATGAAAGGAGCTGGCATCTCACTCTCTTTGAATCTTCTTTATCATGCTAGGATTAGCAGGAAAAAGCAAAAAATTTCAGAATTGCACCGTGCAATGTGGAGATATTACTGTTTGTGCATTTACAATATTCATTGATTTTTGCCATTGAAAAACATGTTTTTCATATACCAGAAATGTTTGAAGCTACTGACTGAATGAAAGGAGCTGGCATCTCACTCTCTTTGAATCTTCTTTATCATGCTAGGATTAACAGGAAAAAGCTAAAAATTTCAGAATTGCACCGTGCAATGTGGAGATATTACTGTTTGTGCATTTACAATATTCATTGATTTTTGCCATTGAAAAACATGTTTTTCATATACCAGAAATGTTTGAAGCTACTGACTGAATGAAAGGAGCTGGCATCTCACTCTCTTTGAATCTTCTTTATCATGCTAGGATTAGCAGGAAAAAGCAAAAAATTTCAGAATTGCACCGTGCAATGTGGAGATATTACTGTTTGTGCATTTACAATATTCATTGATTTTTGCCATTGAAAAACATGTTTTTCATATACCAGAAATGTTTGAAGCTACTGACTGAATGAAAGGAGCTGGCATCTCACTCTCTTTGAATCTTCTTTATCATGCTAGGATTAGCAGGAAAAAGCAAAAAATTTCAGAATTGCACCGTGCAATGTGGAGATATTACTGTTTGTGCATTTACAATATTCATTGATTTTTGCCATTGAAAAACATGTTTTTCATATACCAGAAATGTTTGAAGCTACTGACTGAATGAAAGGAGCTGGCATCTCACTCTCTTTGAATCTTCTTTATCATGCTAGGATTAGCAGGAAAAAGCTAAAAATTTCAGAATTGCACCGTGCAATGTGGAGATATTACTGTTTGTGCATTTACAATATTCATTGATTTTTGCCATTGAAAAACATGTTTTTCATATACCAAAAATGTTTGAAGCTACTGACTGAATGAAAGGAGCTGGCATCTCACTCTCTTTGAATCTTCTTTATCATGCTAGGATTAACAGGAAAAAGCAAAAAATTTCAGAATTGCACCGTGCAATGTGGAGATATTACTGTTTGTGCATTTACAATATTCATTGATTTTTGCCATTGAAAAACGTCCAGAAATGTTTGAAGCTACTGACTGAATGAAAGGAGCTGGCATCTCACTCTCTTTGAATCTTCTTTATCATGCTAGGATTAGCAGGAAAAAGCAAAAAATTTCAGAATTGCACCGTGCAATGTGGAGATATTACTGTTTGTGCATTTACAATATTCATTGATTTTTGCCATTGAAAAACATGTTTTTCATATACCAGAAATGTTTGAAGCTACTGACTGAATGAAAGGAGCTGGCATCTCACTCTCTTTGAATCTTCTTTATCATGCTAGGATTAGCAGGAAAAAGCAAAAAATTTCAGAATTGCACCGTGCAATGTGGAGATATTACTGTTTGTGCATTTACAATATTCATTGATTTTTGCCATTGAAAAACGTCCAGAAATGTTTGAAGCTACTGACTGAATGAAAGGAGCTGGCATCTCACTCTCTTTGAATCTTCTTTATCATGCTAGGATTAGCAGGAAAAAGCAAAAAATTTCAGAATTGCACCGTGCAATGTGGAGATATTACTGTTTGTGCATTTACAATATTCATTGATTTTTGCCATTGAAAACGTTTTTCATACGTCCAGAAATGTTTGAAGCTACTGACTGAATGAAAGGAGCTGGCATCTCACTCTCTTTGAATCTTCTTTATCATGCTAGGATTAGCAGGAAAAAGCAAAAAATTTCAGAATTGCACCGTGCAATGTGGAGATATTACTGTTTGTGCATTTACAATATTCATTGATTTTTGCCATTGAAAAACATGTTTTTCATATACCAGAAATGTTTGAAGCTACTGACTGAATGAAAGGAGCTGGCATCTCACTCTCTTTGAATCTTCTTTATCATGCTAGGATTAGCAGGAAAAAGCAAAAAATTTCAGAATTGCACCGTGCAATGTGGAGATATTACTGTTTGTGCATTTACAATATTCATTGATTTTTGCCATTGAAAAACATGTTTTTCATATACCAGAAATGTTTGAAGCTACTGACTGAATGAAAGGAGCTGGCATCTCACTCTCTTTGAATCTTCTTTATCATGCTAGGATTAGCAGGAAAAAGCAAAAAATTTCAGAATTGCACCGTGCAATGTGGAGATATTACTGTTTGTGCATTTAAAATATTCATTGATTTTTGCCATTGAAAAACGTCCAGAAATGTTTGAAGCTACTGACTGAATGAAAGGAGCTGGCATCTCACTCTCTTTGAATCTTCTTTATCATGCTAGGATTAGCAGGAAAAAGCAAAAAATTTCAGAATTGCACCGTGCAATGTGGAGATATTACTGTTTGTGCATTTACAATATTCATTGATTTTTGCCATTGAAAAACATGTTTTTCATATACCAGAAATGTTTGAAGCTACTGACTGAATGAAAGGAGCTGGCATCTCACTCTCTTTGAATCTTCTTTATCATGCTAGGATTAACAGGAAAAAGCTAAAAATTTCAGAATTGCACCGTGCAATGTGGAGATATTACTGTTTGTGCATTTACAATATTCATTGATTTTTGCCATTGAAAAACATGTTTTTCATATACCAGAAATGTTTGAAGCTACTGACTGAATGAAAGGAGCTGGCATCTCACTCTCTTTGAATCTTCTTTATCATGCTAGGATTAGCAGGAAAAAGCAAAAAATTTCAGAATTGCACCGTGCAATGTGGAGATATTACTGTTTGTGCATTTACAATATTCATTGATTTTTGCCATTGAAAAACATGTTTTTCATATACCAGAAATGTTTGAAGCTACTGACTGAATGAAAGGAGCTGGCATCTCACTCTCTTTGAATCTTCTTTATCATGCTAGGATTAACAGGAAAAAGCTAAAAATTTCAGAATTGCACCGTGCAATGTGGAGATATTACTGTTTGTGCATTTACAATATTCATTGATTTTTGCCATTGAAAAACATGTTTTTCATATACCAGAAATGTTTGAAGCTACTGACTGAATGAAAGGAGCTGGCATCTCACTCTCTTTGAATCTTCTTTATCATGCTAGGATTAACAGGAAAAAGCTAAAAATTTCAGAATTGCACCGTGCAATGTGGAGATATTACTGTTTGTGCATTTACAATATTCATTGATTTTTGCCATTGAAAAACGTCCAGAAATGTTTGAAGCTACTGACTGAATGAAAGGAGCTGGCATCTCACTCTCTTTGAATCTTCTTTATCATGCTAGGATTAGCAGGAAAAAGCAAAAAATTTCAGAATTGCACCGTGCAATGTGGAGATATTACTGTTTGTGCATTTACAATATTCATTGATTTTTGCCATTGAAAAACATGTTTTTCATATACCAGAAATGTTTGAAGCTACTGACTGAATGAAAGGAGCTGGCATCTCACTCTCTTTGAATCTTCTTTATCATGCTAGGATTAACAGGAAAAAGCTAAAAATTTCAGAATTGCACCGTGCAATGTGGAGATATTACTGTTTGTGCATTTACAATATTCATTGATTTTTGCCATTGAAAAACATGTTTTTCATATACCAGAAATGTTGGAAGCTACTGACTGAATGAAAGGAGCTGGCATCTCACTCTCTTTGAATCTTCTTTATCATGCTAGGATTAGCAGGAAAAAGCAAAAAATTTCAGAATTGCACCGTGCAATGTGGAGATATTACTGTTTGTGCATTTACAATATTCATTGATTTTTGCCATTGAAAAACATGTTTTTCATATACCAGAAATGTTTGAAGCTACTGACTGAATGAAAGGAGCTGGCATCTCACTCTCTTTGAATCTTCTTTATCATGCTAGGATTAGCAGGAAAAAGCAAAAAATTTCAGAATTGCACCGTGCAATGTGGAGATATTACTGTTTGTGCATTTACAATATTCATTGATTTTTGCCATTGAAAAACATGTTTTTCATATACCAGAAATGTTTGAAGCTACTGACTGAATGAAAGGAGCTGGCATCTCACTCTCTTTGAATCTTCTTTATCATGCTAGGATTAGCAGGAAAAAGCAAAAAATTTCAGAATTGCACTGTGCAATGTGGAGATATTACTTTTTGTGCATTTACAATATTCAATGATTTTTGCCATTGAAAAACATGTTTTTCATATACCAGAAATGTTTGAAGCTACTGACTGAATGAAAGGAGCTGGCATCTCACTCTCTTTGAATCTTCTTTATCATGCTAGGATTAACAGGAAAAAGCAAAAAATTTCAGAATTGCACCGTGCAATGTGGAGATATTACTGTTTGTGCATTTACAATATTCATTGATTTTTGCCATTGAAAAACATGTTTTTCATATACCAGAAATGTTTGAAGCTACTGACTGAATGAAAGGAGCTGGCATCTCACTCTCTTTGAATCTTCTTTATCATGCTAGGATTAACAGGAAAAAGCTAAAAATTTCAGAATTGCACCGTGCAATGTGGAGATATTACTGTTTGTGCATTTACAATATTCATTGATTTTTGCCATTGAAAAACATGTTTTTCATATACCAGAAATGTTTGAAGCTACTGACTGAATGAAAGGAGCTGGCATCTCACTCTCTTTGAATCTTCTTTATCATGCTAGGATTAACAGGAAAAAGCTAAAAATTTCAGAATTGCACCGTGCAATGTGGAGATATTACTGTTTGTGCATTTACAATATTCATTGATTTTTGCCATTGAAAAACGTCCAGAAATGTTTGAAGCTACTGACTGAATGAAAGGAGCTGGCATCTCACTCTCTTTGAATCTTCTTTATCATGCTAGGATTAGCAGGAAAAAGCAAAAAATTTCAGAATTGCACCGTGCAATGTGGAGATATTACTGTTTGTGCATTTACAATATTCATTGATTTTTGCCATTGAAAAACATGTTTTTCATATACCAGAAATGTTTGAAGCTACTGACTGAATGAAAGGAGCTGGCATCTCACTCTCTTTGAATCTTCTTTATCATGCTAGGATTAACAGGAAAAAGCTAAAAATTTCAGAATTGCACCGTGCAATGTGGAGATATTACTGTTTGTGCATTTACAATATTCATTGATTTTTGCCATTGAAAAACATGTTTTTCATATACCAGAAATGTTTGAAGCTACTGACTGAATGAAAGGAGCTGGCATCTCACTCTCTTTGAATCTTCTTTATCATGCTAGGATTAGCAGGAAAAAGCAAAAAATTTCAGAATTGCACCGTGCAATGTGGAGATATTACTGTTTGTGCATTTACAATATTCATTGATTTTTGCCATTGAAAAACATGTTTTTCATATACCAGAAATGTTTGAAGCTACTGACTGAATGAAAGGAGCTGGCATCTCACTCTCTTTGAATCTTCTTTATCATGCTAGGATTAGCAGGAAAAAGCAAAAAATTTCAGAATTGCACCGTGCAATGTGGAGATATTACTGTTTGTGCATTTACAATATTCATTGATTTTTGCCATTGAAAAACATGTTTTTCATATACCAGAAATGTTTGAAGCTACTGACTGAATGAAAGGAGCTGGCATCTCACTCTCTTTGAATCTTCTTTATCATGCTAGGATTAGCAGGAAAAAGCTAAAAATTTCAGAATTGCACCGTGCAATGTGGAGATATTACTGTTTGTGCATTTACAATATTCATTGATTTTTGCCATTGAAAAACATGTTTTTCATATACCAAAAATGTTTGAAGCTACTGACTGAATGAAAGGAGCTGGCATCTCACTCTCTTTGAATCTTCTTTATCATGCTAGGATTAACAGGAAAAAGCAAAAAATTTCAGAATTGCACCGTGCAATGTGGAGATATTACTGTTTGTGCATTTACAATATTCATTGATTTTTGCCATTGAAAAACGTCCAGAAATGTTTGAAGCTACTGACTGAATGAAAGGAGCTGGCATCTCACTCTCTTTGAATCTTCTTTATCATGCTAGGATTAGCAGGAAAAAGCAAAAAATTTCAGAATTGCACCGTGCAATGTGGAGATATTACTGTTTGTGCATTTACAATATTCATTGATTTTTGCCATTGAAAAACATGTTTTTCATATACCAGAAATGTTTGAAGCTACTGACTGAATGAAAGGAGCTGGCATCTCACTCTCTTTGAATCTTCTTTATCATGCTAGGATTAGCAGGAAAAAGCAAAAAATTTCAGAATTGCACCGTGCAATGTGGAGATATTACTGTTTGTGCATTTACAATATTCATTGATTTTTGCCATTGAAAAACGTCCAGAAATGTTTGAAGCTACTGACTGAATGAAAGGAGCTGGCATCTCACTCTCTTTGAATCTTCTTTATCATGCTAGGATTAGCAGGAAAAAGCAAAAAATTTCAGAATTGCACCGTGCAATGTGGAGATATTACTGTTTGTGCATTTACAATATTCATTGATTTTTGCCATTGAAAAACGTCCAGAAATGTTTGAAGCTACTGACTGAATGAAAGGAGCTGGCATCTCACTCTCTTTGAATCTTCTTTATCATGCTAGGATTAGCAGGAAAAAGCAAAAAATTTCAGAATTGCACCGTGCAATGTGGAGATATTACTGTTTGTGCATTTACAATATTCATTGATTTTTGCCATTGAAAAACATGTTTTTCATATACCAGAAATGTTTGAAGCTACTGACTGAATGAAAGGAGCTGGCATCTCACTCTCTTTGAATCTTCTTTATCATGCTAGGATTAGCAGGAAAAAGCAAAAAATTTCAGAATTGCACCGTGCAATGTGGAGATATTACTGTTTGTGCATTTACAATATTCATTGATTTTTGCCATTGAAAAACATGTTTTTCATATACCAGAAATGTTTGAAGCTACTGACTGAATGAAAGGAGCTGGCATCTCACTCTCTTTGAATCTTCTTTATCATGCTAGGATTAGCAGGAAAAAGCAAAAAATTTCAGAATTGCACCGTGCAATGTGGAGATATTACTGTTTGTGCATTTAAAATATTCATTGATTTTTGCCATTGAAAAACGTCCAGAAATGTTTGAAGCTACTGACTGAATGAAAGGAGCTGGCATCTCACTCTCTTTGAATCTTCTTTATCATGCTAGGATTAGCAGGAAAAAGCAAAAAATTTCAGAATTGCACCGTGCAATGTGGAGATATTACTGTTTGTGCATTTACAATATTCATTGATTTTTGCCATTGAAAAACATGTTTTTCATATACCAGAAATGTTTGAAGCTACTGACTGAATGAAAGGAGCTGGCATCTCACTCTCTTTGAATCTTCTTTATCATGCTAGGATTAACAGGAAAAAGCTAAAAATTTCAGAATTGCACCGTGCAATGTGGAGATATTACTGTTTGTGCATTTACAATATTCATTGATTTTTGCCATTGAAAAACATGTTTTTCATATACCAGAAATGTTTGAAGCTACTGACTGAATGAAAGGAGCTGGCATCTCACTCTCTTTGAATCTTCTTTATCATGCTAGGATTAACAGGAAAAAGCTAAAAATTTCAGAATTGCACCGTGCAATGTGGAGATATTACTGTTTGTGCATTTACAATATTCATTGATTTTTGCCATTGAAAAACGTCCAGAAATGTTTGAAGCTACTGACTGAATGAAAGGAGCTGGCATCTCACTCTCTTTGAATCTTCTTTATCATGCTAGGATTAGCAGGAAAAAGCAAAAAATTTCAGAATTGCACCGTGCAATGTGGAGATATTACTGTTTGTGCATTTACAATATTCATTGATTTTTGCCATTGAAAAACATGTTTTTCATATACCAGAAATGTTTGAAGCTACTGACTGAATGAAAGGAGCTGGCATCTCACTCTCTTTGAATCTTCTTTATCATGCTAGGATTAACAGGAAAAAGCTAAAAATTTCAGAATTGCACCGTGCAATGTGGAGATATTACTGTTTGTGCATTTACAATATTCATTGATTTTTGCCATTGAAAAACATGTTTTTCATATACCAGAAATGTTTGAAGCTACTGACTGAATGAAAGGAGCTGGCATCTCACTCTCTTTGAATCTTCTTTATCATGCTAGGATTAGCAGGAAAAAGCAAAAAATTTCAGAATTGCACCGTGCAATGTGGAGATATTACTGTTTGTGCATTTACAATATTCATTGATTTTTGCCATTGAAAAACATGTTTTTCATATACCAGAAATGTTTGAAGCTACTGACTGAATGAAAGGAGCTGGCATCTCACTCTCTTTGAATCTACTTTATCATGCTAGGATTAACAGGAAAAAGCTAAAAATTTCAGAATTGCACCGTGCAATGTGGAGATATTACTGTTTGTGCATTTACAATATTCATTGATTTTTGCCATTGAAAAACATGTTTTTCATATACCAGAAATGTTTGAAGCTACTGACTGAATGAAAGGAGCTGGCATCTCACTCTCTTTGAATCTTCTTTATCATGCTAGGATTAGCAGGAAAAAGCAAAAAATTTCAGAATTGCACCGTGCAATGTGGAGATATTACTGTTTGTGCATTTACAATATTCATTGATTTTTGCCATTGAAAAACATGTTTTTCATATACCAGAAATGTTTGAAGCTACTGACTGAATGAAAGGAGCTGGCATCTCACTCTCTTTGAATCTTCTTTATCATGCTAGGATTAGCAGGAAAAAGCAAAAAATTTCAGAATTGCACCGTGCAATGTGGAGATATTACTGTTTGTGCATTTACAATATTCATTGATTTTTGCCATTGAAAAACATGTTTTTCATATACCAGAAATGTTTGAAGCTACTGACTGAATGAAAGGAGCTGGCATCTCACTCTCTTTGAATCTTCTTTATCATGCTAGGATTAGCAGGAAAAAGCTAAAAATTTCAGAATTGCACCGTGCAATGTGGAGATATTACTGTTTGTGCATTTACAATATTCATTGATTTTTGCCATTGAAAAACATGTTTTTCATATACCAAAAATGTTTGAAGCTACTGACTGAATGAAAGGAGCTGGCATCTCACTCTCTTTGAATCTTCTTTATCATGCTAGGATTAACAGGAAAAAGCAAAAAATTTCAGAATTGCACCGTGCAATGTGGAGATATTACTGTTTGTGCATTTACAATATTCATTGATTTTTGCCATTGAAAAACGTCCAGAAATGTTTGAAGCTACTGACTGAATGAAAGGAGCTGGCATCTCACTCTCTTTGAATCTTCTTTATCATGCTAGGATTAGCAGGAAAAAGCAAAAAATTTCAGAATTGCACCGTGCAATGTGGAGATATTACTGTTTGTGCATTTACAATATTCATTGATTTTTGCCATTGAAAAACATGTTTTTCATATACCAGAAATGTTTGAAGCTACTGACTGAATGAAAGGAGCTGGCATCTCACTCTCTTTGAATCTTCTTTATCATGCTAGGATTAGCAGGAAAAAGCAAAAAATTTCAGAATTGCACCGTGCAATGTGGAGATATTACTGTTTGTGCATTTACAATATTCATTGATTTTTGCCATTGAAAAACGTCCAGAAATGTTTGAAGCTACTGACTGAATGAAAGGAGCTGGCATCTCACTCTCTTTGAATCTTCTTTATCATGCTAGGATTAGCAGGAAAAAGCAAAAAATTTCAGAATTGCACCGTGCAATGTGGAGATATTACTGTTTGTGCATTTACAATATTCATTGATTTTTGCCATTGAAAAACGTCCAGAAATGTTTGAAGCTACTGACTGAATGAAAGGAGCTGGCATCTCACTCTCTTTGAATCTTCTTTATCATGCTAGGATTAGCAGGAAAAAGCAAAAAATTTCAGAATTGCACCGTGCAATGTGGAGATATTACTGTTTGTGCATTTACAATATTCATTGATTTTTGCCATTGAAAAACATGTTTTTCATATACCAGAAATGTTTGAAGCTACTGACTGAATGAAAGGAGCTGGCATCTCACTCTCTTTGAATCTTCTTTATCATGCTAGGATTAGCAGGAAAAAGCAAAAAATTTCAGAATTGCACCGTGCAATGTGGAGATATTACTGTTTGTGCATTTACAATATTCATTGATTTTTGCCATTGAAAAACATGTTTTTCATATACCAGAAATGTTTGAAGCTACTGACTGAATGAAAGGAGCTGGCATCTCACTCTCTTTGAATCTTCTTTATCATGCTAGGATTAGCAGGAAAAAGCAAAAAATTTCAGAATTGCACCGTGCAATGTGGAGATATTACTGTTTGTGCATTTAAAATATTCATTGATTTTTGCCATTGAAAAACGTCCAGAAATGTTTGAAGCTACTGACTGAATGAAAGGAGCTGGCATCTCACTCTCTTTGAATCTTCTTTATCATGCTAGGATTAGCAGGAAAAAGCAAAAAATTTCAGAATTGCACCGTGCAATGTGGAGATATTACTGTTTGTGCATTTACAATATTCATTGATTTTTGCCATTGAAAAACATGTTTTTCATATACCAGAAATGTTTGAAGCTACTGACTGAATGAAAGGAGCTGGCATCTCACTCTCTTTGAATCTTCTTTATCATGCTAGGATTAACAGGAAAAAGCTAAAAATTTCAGAATTGCACCGTGCAATGTGGAGATATTACTGTTTGTGCATTTACAATATTCATTGATTTTTGCCATTGAAAAACATGTTTTTCATATACCAGAAATGTTTGAAGCTACTGACTGAATGAAAGGAGCTGGCATCTCACTCTCTTTGAATCTTCTTTATCATGCTAGGATTAACAGGAAAAAGCTAAAAATTTCAGAATTGCACCGTGCAATGTGGAGATATTACTGTTTGTGCATTTACAATATTCATTGATTTTTGCCATTGAAAAACGTCCAGAAATGTTTGAAGCTACTGACTGAATGAAAGGAGCTGGCATCTCACTCTCTTTGAATCTTCTTTATCATGCTAGGATTAGCAGGAAAAAGCAAAAAATTTCAGAATTGCACCGTGCAATGTGGAGATATTACTGTTTGTGCATTTACAATATTCATTGATTTTTGCCATTGAAAAACATGTTTTTCATATACCAGAAATGTTTGAAGCTACTGACTGAATGAAAGGAGCTGGCATCTCACTCTCTTTGAATCTTCTTTATCATGCTAGGATTAACAGGAAAAAGCTAAAAATTTCAGAATTGCACCGTGCAATGTGGAGATATTACTGTTTGTGCATTTACAATATTCATTGATTTTTGCCATTGAAAAACATGTTTTTCATATACCAGAAATGTTTGAAGCTACTGACTGAATGAAAGGAGCTGGCATCTCACTCTCTTTGAATCTTCTTTATCATGCTAGGATTAGCAGGAAAAAGCAAAAAATTTCAGAATTGCACCGTGCAATGTGGAGATATTACTGTTTGTGCATTTACAATATTCATTGATTTTTGCCATTGAAAAACATGTTTTTCATATACCAGAAATGTTTGAAGCTACTGACTGAATGAAAGGAGCTGGCATCTCACTCTCTTTGAATCTTCTTTATCATGCTAGGATTAGCAGGAAAAAGCAAAAAATTTCAGAATTGCACCGTGCAATGTGGAGATATTACTGTTTGTGCATTTACAATATTCATTGATTTTTGCCATTGAAAAACATGTTTTTCATATACCAGAAATGTTTGAAGCTACTGACTGAATGAAAGGAGCTGGCATCTCACTCTCTTTGAATCTTCTTTATCATGCTAGGATTAGCAGGAAAAAGCAAAAAATTTCAGAATTGCACCGTGCAATGTGGAGATATTACTTTTTGTGCATTTACAATATTCAATGATTTTTGCCATTGAAAAACATGTTTTTCATATACCAGAAATGTTTGAAGCTACTGACTGAATGAAAGGAGCTGGCATCTCACTCTCTTTGAATCTTCTTTATCATGCTAGGATTAACAGGAAAAAGCAAAAAATTTCAGAATTGCACCGTGCAATGTGGAGATATTACTGTTTGTGCATTTACAATATTCATTGATTTTTGCCATTGAAAAACATGTTTTTCATATACCAGAAATGTTTGAAGCTACTGACTGAATGAAAGGAGCTGGCATCTCACTCTCTTTGAATCTTCTTTATCATGCTAGGATTAACAGGAAAAAGCTAAAAATTTCAGAATTGCACCGTGCAATGTGGAGATATTACTGTTTGTGCATTTACAATATTCATTGATTTTTGCCATTGAAAAACATGTTTTTCATATACCAGAAATGTTTGAAGCTACTGACTGAATGAAAGGAGCTGGCATCTCACTCTCTTTGAATCTTCTTTATCATGCTAGGATTAACAGGAAAAAGCTAAAAATTTCAGAATTGCACCGTGCAATGTGGAGATATTACTGTTTGTGCATTTACAATATTCATTGATTTTTGCCATTGAAAAACGTCCAGAAATGTTTGAAGCTACTGACTGAATGAAAGGAGCTGGCATCTCACTCTCTTTGAATCTTCTTTATCATGCTAGGATTAGCAGGAAAAAGCAAAAAATTTCAGAATTGCACCGTGCAATGTGGAGATATTACTGTTTGTGCATTTACAATATTCATTGATTTTTGCCATTGAAAAACATGTTTTTCATATACCAGAAATGTTTGAAGCTACTGACTGAATGAAAGGAGCTGGCATCTCACTCTCTTTGAATCTTCTTTATCATGCTAGGATTAACAGGAAAAAGCTAAAAATTTCAGAATTGCACCGTGCAATGTGGAGATATTACTGTTTGTGCATTTACAATATTCATTGATTTTTGCCATTGAAAAACATGTTTTTCATATACCAGAAATGTTTGAAGCTACTGACTGAATGAAAGGAGCTGGCATCTCACTCTCTTTGAATCTTCTTTATCATGCTAGGATTAGCAGGAAAAAGCAAAAAATTTCAGAATTGCACCGTGCAATGTGGAGATATTACTGTTTGTGCATTTACAATATTCATTGATTTTTGCCATTGAAAAACATGTTTTTCATATACCAGAAATGTTTGAAGCTACTGACTGAATGAAAGGAGCTGGCATCTCACTCTCTTTGAATCTTCTTTATCATGCTAGGATTAGCAGGAAAAAGCAAAAAATTTCAGAATTGCACCGTGCAATGTGGAGATATTACTGTTTGTGCATTTACAATATTCATTGATTTTTGCCATTGAAAAACATGTTTTTCATATACCAGAAATGTTTGAAGCTACTGACTGAATGAAAGGAGCTGGCATCTCACTCTCTTTGAATCTTCTTTATCATGCTAGGATTAGCAGGAAAAAGCTAAAAATTTCAGAATTGCACCGTGCAATGTGGAGATATTACTGTTTGTGCATTTACAATATTCATTGATTTTTGCCATTGAAAAACATGTTTTTCATATACCAAAAATGTTTGAAGCTACTGACTGAATGAAAGGAGCTGGCATCTCACTCTCTTTGAATCTTCTTTATCATGCTAGGATTAACAGGAAAAAGCAAAAAATTTCAGAATTGCACCGTGCAATGTGGAGATATTACTGTTTGTGCATTTACAATATTCATTGATTTTTGCCATTGAAAAACGTCCAGAAATGTTTGAAGCTACTGACTGAATGAAAGGAGCTGGCATCTCACTCTCTTTGAATCTTCTTTATCATGCTAGGATTAGCAGGAAAAAGCAAAAAATTTCAGAATTGCACCGTGCAATGTGGAGATATTACTGTTTGTGCATTTACAATATTCATTGATTTTTGCCATTGAAAAACATGTTTTTCATATACCAGAAATGTTTGAAGCTACTGACTGAATGAAAGGAGCTGGCATCTCACTCTCTTTGAATCTTCTTTATCATGCTAGGATTAGCAGGAAAAAGCAAAAAATTTCAGAATTGCACCGTGCAATGTGGAGATATTACTGTTTGTGCATTTACAATATTCATTGATTTTTGCCATTGAAAAACGTCCAGAAATGTTTGAAGCTACTGACTGAATGAAAGGAGCTGGCATCTCACTCTCTTTGAATCTTCTTTATCATGCTAGGATTAGCAGGAAAAAGCAAAAAATTTCAGAATTGCACCGTGCAATGTGGAGATATTACTGTTTGTGCATTTACAATATTCATTGATTTTTGCCATTGAAAAACGTCCAGAAATGTTTGAAGCTACTGACTGAATGAAAGGAGCTGGCATCTCACTCTCTTTGAATCTTCTTTATCATGCTAGGATTAGCAGGAAAAAGCAAAAAATTTCAGAATTGCACCGTGCAATGTGGAGATATTACTGTTTGTGCATTTACAATATTCATTGATTTTTGCCATTGAAAAACATGTTTTTCATATACCAGAAATGTTTGAAGCTACTGACTGAATGAAAGGAGCTGGCATCTCACTCTCTTTGAATCTTCTTTATCATGCTAGGATTAGCAGGAAAAAGCAAAAAATTTCAGAATTGCACCGTGCAATGTGGAGATATTACTGTTTGTGCATTTACAATATTCATTGATTTTTGCCATTGAAAAACATGTTTTTCATATACCAGAAATGTTTGAAGCTACTGACTGAATGAAAGGAGCTGGCATCTCACTCTCTTTGAATCTTCTTTATCATGCTAGGATTAGCAGGAAAAAGCAAAAAATTTCAGAATTGCACCGTGCAATGTGGAGATATTACTGTTTGTGCATTTAAAATATTCATTGATTTTTGCCATTGAAAAACGTCCAGAAATGTTTGAAGCTACTGACTGAATGAAAGGAGCTGGCATCTCACTCTCTTTGAATCTTCTTTATCATGCTAGGATTAGCAGGAAAAAGCAAAAAATTTCAGAATTGCACCGTGCAATGTGGAGATATTACTGTTTGTGCATTTACAATATTCATTGATTTTTGCCATTGAAAAACATGTTTTTCATATACCAGAAATGTTTGAAGCTACTGACTGAATGAAAGGAGCTGGCATCTCACTCTCTTTGAATCTTCTTTATCATGCTAGGATTAACAGGAAAAAGCTAAAAATTTCAGAATTGCACCGTGCAATGTGGAGATATTACTGTTTGTGCATTTACAATATTCATTGATTTTTGCCATTGAAAAACATGTTTTTCATATACCAGAAATGTTTGAAGCTACTGACTGAATGAAAGGAGCTGGCATCTCACTCTCTTTGAATCTTCTTTATCATGCTAGGATTAACAGGAAAAAGCTAAAAATTTCAGAATTGCACCGTGCAATGTGGAGATATTACTGTTTGTGCATTTACAATATTCATTGATTTTTGCCATTGAAAAACGTCCAGAAATGTTTGAAGCTACTGACTGAATGAAAGGAGCTGGCATCTCACTCTCTTTGAATCTTCTTTATCATGCTAGGATTAACAGGAAAAAGCTAAAAATTTCAGAATTGCACCGTGCAATGTGGAGATATTACTGTTTGTGCATTTACAATATTCATTGATTTTTGCCATTGAAAAACGTCCAGAAATGTTTGAAGCTACTGACTGAATGAAAGGAGCTGGCATCTCACTCTCTTTGAATCTTCTTTATCATGCTAGGATTAACAGGAAAAAGCTAAAAATTTCAGAATTGCACCGTGCAATGTGGAGATATTACTGTTTGTGCATTTACAATATTCATTGATTTTTGCCATTGAAAAACATGTTTTTCATATACCAGAAATGTTTGAAGCTACTGACTGAATGAAAGGAGCTGGCATCTCACTCTCTTTGAATCTTCTTTATCATGCTAGGATTAACAGGAAAAAGCTAAAAATTTCAGAATTGCACCGTGCAATGTGGAGATATTACTGTTTGTGCATTTACAATATTCATTGATTTTTGCCATTGAAAAACGTCCAGAAATGTTTGAAGCTACTGACTGAATGAAAGGAGCTGGCATCTCACTCTCTTTGAATCTTCTTTATCATGCTAGGATTAACAGGAAAAAGCTAAAAATTTCAGAATTGCACCGTGCAATGTGGAGATATTACTGTTTGTGCATTTACAATATTCATTGATTTTTGCCATTGAAAAACGTCCAGAAATGTTTGAAGCTACTGACTGAATGAAAGGAGCTGGCATCTCACTCTCTTTGAATCTTCTTTATCATGCTAGGATTAGCAGGAAAAAGCAAAAAATTTCAGAATTGCACCGTGCAATGTGGAGATATTACTGTTTGTGCATTTACAATATTCATTGATTTTTGCCATTGAAAAACATGTTTTTCATATACCAGAAATGTTTGAAGCTACTGACTGAATGAAAGGAGCTGGCATCTCACTCTCTTTGAATCTTCTTTATCATGCTAGGATTAACAGGAAAAAGCAAAAAATTTCAGAATTGCACCGTGCAATGTGGAGATATTACTGTTTGTGCATTTACAATATTCATTGATTTTTGCCATTGAAAAACATGTTTTTCATATACCAGAAATGTTTGAAGCTACTGACTGAATGAAAGGAGCTGGCATCTCACTCTCTTTGAATCTTCTTTATCATGCTAGGATTAACAGGAAAAAGCTAAAAATTTCAGAATTGCACCGTGCAATGTGGAGATATTACTGTTTGTGCATTTACAATATTCATTGATTTTTGCCATTGAAAAACGTCCAGAAATGTTTGAAGCTACTGACTGAATGAAAGGAGCTGGCATCTCACTCTCTTTGAATCTTCTTTATCATGCTAGGATTAACAGGAAAAAGCTAAAAATTTCAGAATTGCACCGTGCAATGTGGAGATATTACTGTTTGTGCATTTACAATATTCATTGATTTTTGCCATTGAAAAACATGTTTTTCATATACCAGAAATGTTTGAAGCTACTGACTGAATGAAAGGAGCTGGCATCTCACTCTCTTTGAATCTTCTTTATCATGCTAGGATTAACAGGAAAAAGCTAAAAATTTCAGAATTGCACCGTGCAATGTGGAGATATTACTGTTTGTGCATTTACAATATTCATTGATTTTTGCCATTGAAAAACGTCCAGAAATGTTTGAAGCTACTGACTGAATGAAAGGAGCTGGCATCTCACTCTCTTTGAATCTTCTTTATCATGCTAGGATTAGCAGGAATAAGCAAAAAATTTCAGAATTGCACCTTGCAATGTGGAGATATTACTGTTTGTGCATTTACAATATTCATTGATTTTTGCCATTGAAAAACGTCCAGAAATGTTTGAAGCTACTGACTGAATGAAAGGAGCTGGCATCTCACTCTCTTTGAATCTTCTTTATCATGCTAGGATTAACAGGAAAAAGCTAAAAATTTCAGAATTGCACCGTGCAATGTGGAGATATTACTGTTTGTGCATTTACAATATTCATTGATTTTTGCCATTGAAAAACGTCCAGAAATGTTTGAAGCTACTGACTGAATGAAAGGAGCTGGCATCTCACTCTCTTTGAATCTTCTTTATCATGCTAGGATTAGCAGGAAAAAGCAAAAAATTTCAGAATTGCACCGTGCAATGTGGAGATATTACTGTTTGTGCATTTACAATATTCATTGATTTTTGCCATTGAAAAACATGTTTTTCATATACCAGAAATGTTTGAAGCTACTGACTGAATGAAAGGAGCTGGCATCTCACTCTCTTTGAATCTTCTTTATCATGCTAGGATTAACAGGAAAAAGCTAAAAATTTCAGAATTGCACCGTGCAATGTGGAGATATTACTGTTTGTGCATTTACAATATTCATTGATTTTTGCCATTGAAAAACGTCCAGAAATGTTTGAAGCTACTGACTGAATGAAAGGAGCTGGCATCTCACTCTCTTTGAATCTTCTTTATCATGCTAGGATTAACAGGAAAAAGCTAAAAATTTCAGAATTGCACCGTGCAATGTGGAGATATTACTGTTTGTGCATTTACAATATTCATTGATTTTTGCCATTGAAAAACGTCCAGAAATGTTTGAAGCTACTGACTGAATGAAAGGAGCTGGCATCTCACTCTCTTTGAATCTTCTTTATCATGCTAGGATTAGCAGGAAAAAGCAAAAAATTTCAGAATTGCACCGTGCAATGTGGAGATATTACTGTTTGTGCATTTACAATATTCATTGATTTTTGCCATTGAAAAACATGTTTTTCATATACCAGAAATGTTTGAAGCTACTGACTGAATGAAAGGAGCTGGCATCTCACTCTCTTTGAATCTTCTTTATCATGCTAGGATTAACAGGAAAAAGCTAAAAATTTCAGAATTGCACCGTGCAATGTGGAGATATTACTGTTTGTGCATTTACAATATTCATTGATTTTTGCCATTGAAAAACATGTTTTTCATATACCAGAAATGTTTGAAGCTACTGACTGAATGAAAGGAGCTGGCATCTCACTCTCTTTGAATCTTCTTTATCATGCTAGGATTAGCAGGAAAAAGCAAAAAATTTCAGAATTGCACCGTGCAATGTGGAGATATTACTGTTTGTGCATTTACAATATTCATTGATTTTTGCCATTGAAAAACATGTTTTTCATATACCAGAAATGTTTGAAGCTACTGACTGAATGAAAGGAGCTGGCATCTCACTCTCTTTGAATCTTCTTTATCATGCTAGGATTAACAGGAAAAAGCTAAAAATTTCAGAATTGCAAAGTGCAATGTGGAGATATTACTGTTTGTGCATTTACAATATTCATTGATTTTTGCCATTGAAAAACATGTTTTTCATATACCAGAAATGTTTGAAGCTACTGACTGAATGAAAGGAGCTGGCATCTCACTCTCTTTGAATCTTCTTTATCATGCTAGGATTAACAGGAAAAAGCTAAAAATTTCAGAATTGCACCGTGCAATGTGGAGATATTACTGTTTGTGCATTTACAATATTCATTGATTTTTGCCATTGAAAAACATGTTTTTCATATACCAGAAATGTTTGAAGCTACTGACTGAATGAAAGGAGCTGGCATCTCACTCTCTTTGAATCTTCTTTATCATGCTAGGATTAACAGGAAAAAGCTAAAAATTTCAGAATTGCACCGTGCAATGTGGAGATATTACTGTTTGTGCATTTACAATATTCATTGATTTTTGCCATTGAAAAACGTCCAGAAATGTTTGAAGCTACTGACTGAATGAAAGGAGCTGGCATCTCACTCTCTTTGAATCTTCTTTATCATGCTAGGATTAGCAGGAAAAAGCAAAAAATTTCAGAATTGCACCGTGCAATGTGGAGATATTACTGTTTGTGCATTTACAATATTCATTGATTTTTGCCATTGAAAAACATGTTTTTCATATACCAGAAATGTTTGAAGCTACTGACTGAATGAAAGGAGCTGGCATCTCACTCTCTTTGAATCTTCTTTATCATGCTAGGATTAACAGGAAAAAGCTAAAAATTTCAGAATTGCACCGTGCAATGTGGAGATATTACTGTTTGTGCATTTACAATATTCATTGATTTTTGCCATTGAAAAACGTCCAGAAATGTTTGAAGCTACCGACTGAATGAAAGGAGCTGGCATCTCACTCTCTTTGAATCTTCTTTATCATGCTAGGATTAACAGGAAAAAGCTAAAAATTTCAGAATTGCACCGTGCAATGTGGAGATATTACTGTTTGTGCATTTACAATATTCATTGATTTTTGCCATTGAAAAACGTCCAGAAATGTTTGAAGCTACTGACTGAATGAAAGGAGCTGGCATCTCACTCTCTTTGAATCTTCTTTATCATGCTAGGATTAGCAGGAAAAAGCAAAAAATTTCAGAATTGCACCGTGCAATGTGGAGATATTACTGTTTGTGCATTTACAATATTCATTGATTTTTGCCATTGAAAAACATGTTTTTCATATACCAGAAATGTTTGAAGCTACTGACTGAATGAAAGGAGCTGGCATCTCACTCTCTTTGAATCTTCTTTATCATGCTAGGATTAACAGGAAAAAGCTAAAAATTTCAGAATTGCACCGTGCAATGTGGAGATATTACTGTTTGTGCATTTACAATATTCATTGATTTTTGCCATTGAAAAACGTCCAGAAATGTTTGAAGCTACTGACTGAATGAAAGGAGCTGGCATCTCACTCTCTTTGAATCTTCTTTATCATGCTAGGATTAACAGGAAAAAGCTAAAAATTTCAGAATTGCACCGTGCAATGTGGAGATATTACTGTTTGTGCATTTACAATATTCATTGATTTTTGCCATTGAAAAACATGTTTTTCATATACCAGAAATGTTTGAAGCTACTGACTGAATGAAAGGAGCTGGCATCTCACTCTCTTTGAATCTTCTTTATCATGCTAGGATTAGCAGGAAAAAGCAAAAAATTTCAGAATTGCACCGTGCAATGTGGAGATATTACTGTTTGTGCATTTACAATATTCATTGATTTTTGCCATTGAAAAACATGTTTTTCATATACCAGAAATGTTTGAAGCTACTGACTGAATGAAAGGAGCTGGCATCTCACTCTCTTTGAATCTTCTTTATCATGCTAGGATTAACAGGAAAAAGCTAAAAATTTCAGAATTGCACCGTGCAATGTGGAGATATTACTGTTTGTGCATTTACAATATTCATTGATTTTTGCCATTGAAAAACATGTTTTTCATATACCAGAAATGTTTGAAGCTACTGACTGAATGAAAGGAGCTGGCATCTCACTCTCTTTGAATCTTCTTTATCATGCTAGGATTAGCAGGAAAAAGCAAAAAATTTCAGAATTGCACCGTGCAATGTGGAGATATTACTGTCTGTGCATTTACAATATTCATTGATTTTTGCCATTGAAAAACGTCCAGAAATGTTTGAAGCTACTGACTGAATGAAAGGAGCTGGCATCTCACTCTCTTTGAATCTTCTTTATCATGCTAGGATTAGCAGGAAAAAGCAAAAAATTTCAGAATTGCACCGTGCAATGTGGAGATATTACTGTTTGTGCATTTACAATATTCATTGATTTTTGCCATTGAAAAACATGTTTTTCATATACCAGAAATGTTTGAAGCTACTGACTGAATGAAAGGAGCTGGCATCTCACTCTCTTTGAATCTTCTTTATCATGCTAGGATTAGCAGGAAAAAGCAAAAAATTTCAGAATTGCACCGTGCAATGTGGAGATATTACTGTTTGTGCATTTACAATATTCATTGATTTTTGCCATTGAAAAACATGTTTTTCATATACCAGAAATGTTTGAAGCTACTGACTGAATGAAAGGAGCTGGCATCTCACTCTCTTTGAATCTTCTTTATCATGCTAGGATTAACAGGAAAAAGCAAAAAATTTCAGAATTGCACCGTGCAATGTGGAGATATTACTGTTTGTGCATTTACAATATTCATTGATTTTTGCCATTGAAAAACATGTTTTTCATATACCAGAAATGTTTGAAGCTACTGACTGAATGAAAGGAGCTGGCATCTCACTCTCTTTGAATCTTCTTTATCATGCTAGGATTAACAGGAAAAAGCTAAAAATTTCAGAATTGCACCGTGCAATGTGGAGATATTACTGTTTGTGCATTTACAATATTCATTGATTTTTGCCATTGAAAAACATGTTTTTCATATACCAGAAATGTTTGAAGCTACTGACTGAATGAAAGGAGCTGGCATCTCACTCTCTTTGAATCTTCTTTATCATGCTAGGATTAACAGGAAAAAGCTAAAAATTTCAGAATTGCACCGTGCAATGTGGAGATATTACTGTTTGTGCATTTACAATATTCATTGATTTTTGCCATTGAAAAACATGTTTTTCATATACCAGAAATGTTTGAAGCTACTGACTGAATGAAAGGAGCTGGCATCTCACTCTCTTTGAATCTTCTTTATCATGCTAGGATTAACAGGAAAAAGCAAAAAATTTCAGAATTGCACCGTGCAATGTGGAGATATTACTGTTTGTGCATTTACAATATTCATTGATTTTTGCCATTGAAAAACATGTTTTTCATATACCAGAAATGTTTGAAGCTACTGACTGAATGAAAGGAGCTGGCATCTCACTCTCTTTGAATCTTCTTTATCATGCTAGGATTAGCAGGAAAAAGCAAAAAATTTCAGAATTGCACCGTGCAATGTGGAGATATTACTGTTTGTGCATTTACAATATTCATTGATTTTTGCCATTGAAAAACGTCCAGAAATGTTTGAAGCTACTGACTGAATGAAAGGAGCTGGCATCTCACTCTCTTTGAATCTTCTTTATCATGCTAGGATTAGCAGGAAAAAGCAAAAAATTTCAGAATTGCACCGTGCAATGTGGAGATATTACTGTTTGTGCATTTACAATATTCATTGATTTTTGCCATTGAAAAACATGTTTTTCATATACCAGAAATGTTTGAAGCTACTGACTGAATGAAAGGAGCTGGCATCTCACTCTCTTTGAATCTTCTTTATCATGCTAGGATTAACAGGATAAAGCTAAAAATTTCAGAATTGCACCGTGCAATGTGGAGATATTACTGTTTGTGCATTTACAATATTCATTGATTTTTGCCATTGAAAAACATGTTTTTCATATACCAGAAATGTTTGAAGCTACTGACTGAATGAAAGGAGCTGGCATCTCACTCTCTTTGAATCTTCTTTATCATGCTAGGATTAACAGGAAAAAGCTAAAAATTTCAGAATTGCACCGTGCAATGTGGAGATATTACTGTTTGTGCATTTACAATATTCATTGATTTTTGCCATTGAAAAACATGTTTTTCATATACCAGAAATGTTTGAAGCTACTGACTGAATGAAAGGAGCTGGCATCTCACTCTCTTTGAATCTTCTTTATCATGCTAGGATTAACAGGAAAAAGCTAAAAATTTCAGAATTGCACCGTGCAATGTGGAGATATTACTGTTTGTGCATTTACAATATTCATTGATTTTTGCCATTGAAAAACATGTTTTTCATATACCAGAAATGTTTGAAGCTACTGACTGAATGAAAGGAGCTGGCATCTCACTCTCTTTGAATCTTCTTTATCATGCTAGGATTAACAGGAAAAAGCTAAAAATTTCAGAATTGCACCGTGCAATGTGGAGATATTACTGTTTGTGCATTTACAATATTCATTGATTTTTGCCATTGAAAAACGTCCAGAAATGTTTGAAGCTACTGACTGAATGAAAGGAGCTGGCATCTCACTCTCTTTGAATCTTCTTTATCATGCTAGGATTAACAGGAAAAAGCTAAAAATTTCAGAATTGCACCGTGCAATGTGGAGATATTACTGTTTGTGCATTTACAATATTCATTGATTTTTGCCATTGAAAAAAATGTTTTTCATATACCAGAAATGTTTGAAGCTACTGACTGAATGAAAGGAGCTGGCATCTCACTCTCTTTGAATCTTCTTTATCATGCTAGGATTAACAGGAAAAAGCAAAAAATTTCAGAATTGCACCGTGCAATGTGGAGATATTACTGTTTGTGCATTTACAATATTCATTGATTTTTGCCATTGAAAAACGTCCAGAAATGTTTGAAGCTACTGACTGAATGAAAGGAGCTGGCATCTCACTCTCTTTGAATCTTCTTTATCATGCTAGGATTAACAGGAAAAAGCTAAAAATTTCAGAATTGCACCGTGCAATGTGGAGATATTACTGTTTGTGCATTTACAATATTCATTGATTTTTGCCATTGAAAAACATGTTTTTCATATACCAGAAATGTTTGAAGCTACTGACTGAATGAAAGGAGCTGGCATCTCACTCTCTTTGAATCTTCTTTATCATGCTAGGATTAACAGGAAAAAGCTAAAAATTTCAGAATTGCACCGTGCAATGTGGAGATATTACTGTTTGTGCATTTACAATATTCATTGATTTTTGCCATTGAAAAACGTCCAGAAATGTTTGAAGCTACTGACTGAATGAAAGGAGCTGGCATCTCACTCTCTTTGAATCTTCTTTATCATGCTAGGATTAACAGGAAAAAGCTAAAAATTTCAGAATTGCACCGTGCAATGTGGAGATATTACTGTTTGTGCATTTACAATATTCATTGATTTTTGCCATTGAAAAACATGTTTTTCATATACCAGAAATGTTTGAAGCTACTGACTGAATGAAAGGAGCTGGCATCTCACTCTCTTTGAATCTTCTTTATCATGCTAGGATTAACAGGAAAAAGCTAAAAATTTCAGAATTGCACCGTGCAATGTGGAGATATTACTGTTTGTGCATTTACAATATTCATTGATTTTTGCCATTGAAAAACATGTTTTTCATATACCAGAAATGTTTGAAGCTACTGACTGAATGAAAGGAGCTGGCATCTCACTCTCTTTGAATCTTCTTTATCATGCTAGGATTAGCAGGAAAAAGCAAAAAATTTCAGAATTGCACCGTGCAATGTGGAGATATTACTGTTTGTGCATTTACAATATTCATTGATTTTTGCCATTGAAAAACGTCCAGAAATGTTTGAAGCTACTGACTGAATGAAAGGAGCTGGCATCTCACTCTCTTTGAATCTTCTTTATCATGCTAGGATTAACAGGAAAAAGCTAAAAATTTCAGAATTGCACCGTGCAATGTGGAGATATTACTGTTTGTGCATTTACAATATTCATTGATTTTTGCCATTGAAAAACATGTTTTTCATATACCAGAAATGTTTGAAGCTACTGACTGAATGAAAGGAGCTGGCATCTCACTCTCTTTGAATCTTCTTTATCATGCTAGGATTAACAGGAAAAAGCTAAAAATTTCAGAATTGCACCGTGCAATGTGGAGATATTACTGTTTGTGCATTTACAATATTCATTGATTTTTGCCATTGAAAAACGTCCAGAAATGTTTGAAGCTACTGACTGAATGAAAGGAGCTGGCATCTCACTCTCTTTGAATCTTCTTTATCATGCTAGGATTAACAGGAAAAAGCTAAAAATTTCAGAATTGCACCGTGCAATGTGGAGATATTACTGTTTGTGCATTTACAATATTCATTGATTTTTGCCATTGAAAAACATGTTTTTCATATACCAGAAATGTTTGAAGCTACTGACTGAATGAAAGGAGCTGGCATCTCACTCTCTTTGAATCTTCTTTATCATGCTAGGATTAACAGGAAAAAGCTAAAAATTTCAGAATTGCACCGTGCAATGTGGAGATATTACTGTTTGTGCATTTACAATATTCATTGATTTTTGCCATTGAAAAACATGTTTTTCATATACCAGAAATGTTTGAAGCTACTGACTGAATGAAAGGAGCTGGCATCTCACTCTCTTTGAATCTTCTTTATCATGCTAGGATTAGCAGGAAAAAGCAAAAAATTTCAGAATTGCACCGTGCAATGTGGAGATATTACTGTTTGTGCATTTACAATATTCATTGATTTTTGCCATTGAAAAACATGTTTTTCATATACCAGAAATGTTTGAAGCTACTGACTGAATGAAAGGAGCTGGCATCTCACTCTCTTTGAATCTTCTTTATCATGCTAGGATTAACAGGAAAAAGCTAAAAATTTCAGAATTGCACCGTGCAATGTGGAGATATTACTGTTTGTGCATTTACAATATTCATTGATTTTTGCCATTGAAAAACATGTTTTTCATATACCAGAAATGTTTGAAGCTACTGACTGAATGAAAGGAGCTGGCATCTCACTCTCTTTGAATCTTCTTTATCATGCTAGGATTAACAGGAAAAAGCTAAAAATTTCAGAATTGCACCGTGCAATGTGGAGATATTACTGTTTGTGCATTTACAATATTCATTGATTTTTGCCATTGAAAAACGTCCAGAAATGTTTGAAGCTACTGACTGAATGAAAGGAGCTGGCATCTCACTCTCTTTGAATCTTCTTTATCATGCTAGGATTAGCAGGAAAAAGCAAAAAATTTCAGAATTGCACCGTGCAATGTGGAGATATTACTGTTTGTGCATTTACAATATTCATTGATTTTTGCCATTGAAAAACATGTTTTTCATATACCAGAAATGTTTGAAGCTACTGACTGAATGAAAGGAGCTGGCATCTCACTCTCTTTGAATCTTCTTTATCATGCTAGGATTAACAGGAAAAAGCTAAAAATTTCAGAATTGCACCGTGCAATGTGGAGATATTACTGTTTGTGCATTTACAATATTCATTGATTTTTGCCATTGAAAAACATGTTTTTCATATACCAGAAATGTTTGAAGCTACTGACTGAATGAAAGGAGCTGGCATCTCACTCTCTTTGAATCTTCTTTATCATGCTAGGATTAGCAGGAAAAAGCAAAAAATTTCAGAATTGCACCGTGCAATGTGGAGATATTACTGTTTGTGCATTTACAATATTCATTGATTTTTGCCATTGAAAAACATGTTTTTCATATACCAGAAATGTTTGAATCTACTGACTGAATGAAAGGAGCTGGCATCTCACTCTCTTTGAATCTTCTTTATCATGCTAGGATTAGCAGGAAAAAGCAAAAAATTTCAGAATTGCACCGTGCAATGTGGAGATATTACTGTTTGTGCATTTACAATATTCATTGATTTTTGCCATTGAAAAACATGTTTTTCATATACCAGAAATGTTTGAAGCTACTGACTGAATGAAAGGAGCTGGCATCTCACTCTCTTTGAATCTTCTTTATCATGCTAGGATTAGCAGGAAAAAGCAAAAAATTTCAGAATTGCACCGTGCAATGTGGAGATATTACTTTTTGTGCATTTACAATATTCAATGATTTTTGCCATTGAAAAACATGTTTTTCATATACCAGAAATGTTTGAAGCTACTGACTGAATGAAAGGAGCTGGCATCTCACTCTCTTTGAATCTTCTTTATCATGCTAGGATTAACAGGAAAAAGCAAAAAATTTCAGAATTGCACCGTGCAATGTGGAGATATTACTGTTTGTGCATTTACAATATTCATTGATTTTTGCCATTGAAAAACATGTTTTTCATATACCAGAAATGTTTGAAGCTACTGACTGAATGAAAGGAGCTGGCATCTCACTCTCTTTGAATCTTCTTTATCATGCTAGGATTAACAGGAAAAAGCTAAAAATTTCAGAATTGCACCGTGCAATGTGGAGATATTACTGTTTGTGCATTTACAATATTCATTGATTTTTGCCATTGAAAAACATGTTTTTCATATACCAGAAATGTTTGAAGCTACTGACTGAATGAAAGGAGCTGGCATCTCACTCTCTTTGAATCTTCTTTATCATGCTAGGATTAACAGGAAAAAGCTAAAAATTTCAGAATTGCACCGTGCAATGTGGAGATATTACTGTTTGTGCATTTACAATATTCATTGATTTTTGCCATTGAAAAACGTCCAGAAATGTTTGAAGCTACTGACTGAATGAAAGGAGCTGGCATCTCACTCTCTTTGAATCTTCTTTATCATGCTAGGATTAGCAGGAAAAAGCAAAAAATTTCAGAATTGCACCGTGCAATGTGGAGATATTACTGTTTGTGCATTTACAATATTCATTGATTTTTGCCATTGAAAAACATGTTTTTCATATACCAGAAATGTTTGAAGCTACTGACTGAATGAAAGGAGCTGGCATCTCACTCTCTTTGAATCTTCTTTATCATGCTAGGATTAACAGGAAAAAGCTAAAAATTTCAGAATTGCACCGTGCAATGTGGAGATATTACTGTTTGTGCATTTACAATATTCATTGATTTTTGCCATTGAAAAACATGTTTTTCATATACCAGAAATGTTTGAAGCTACTGACTGAATGAAAGGAGCTGGCATCTCACTCTCTTTGAATCTTCTTTATCATGCTAGGATTAGCAGGAAAAAGCAAAAAATTTCAGAATTGCACCGTGCAATGTGGAGATATTACTGTTTGTGCATTTACAATATTCATTGATTTTTGCCATTGAAAAACATGTTTTTCATATACCAGAAATGTTTGAAGCTACTGACTGAATGAAAGGAGCTGGCATCTCACTCTCTTTGAATCTTCTTTATCATGCTAGGATTAGCAGGAAAAAGCAAAAAATTTCAGAATTGCACCGTGCAATGTGGAGATATTACTGTTTGTGCATTTACAATATTCATTGATTTTTGCCATTGAAAAACATGTTTTTCATATACCAGAAATGTTTGAAGCTACTGACTGAATGAAAGGAGCTGGCATCTCACTCTCTTTGAATCTTCTTTATCATGCTAGGATTAGCAGGAAAAAGCTAAAAATTTCAGAATTGCACCGTGCAATGTGGAGATATTACTGTTTGTGCATTTACAATATTCATTGATTTTTGCCATTGAAAAACATGTTTTTCATATACCAAAAATGTTTGAAGCTACTGACTGAATGAAAGGAGCTGGCATCTCACTCTCTTTGAATCTTCTTTATCATGCTAGGATTAACAGGAAAAAGCAAAAAATTTCAGAATTGCACCGTGCAATGTGGAGATATTACTGTTTGTGCATTTACAATATTCATTGATTTTTGCCATTGAAAAACGTCCAGAAATGTTTGAAGCTACTGACTGAATGAAAGGAGCTGGCATCTCACTCTCTTTGAATCTTCTTTATCATGCTAGGATTAGCAGGAAAAAGCAAAAAATTTCAGAATTGCACCGTGCAATGTGGAGATATTACTGTTTGTGCATTTACAATATTCATTGATTTTTGCCATTGAAAAACATGTTTTTCATATACCAGAAATGTTTGAAGCTACTGACTGAATGAAAGGAGCTGGCATCTCACTCTCTTTGAATCTTCTTTATCATGCTAGGATTAGCAGGAAAAAGCAAAAAATTTCAGAATTGCACCGTGCAATGTGGAGATATTACTGTTTGTGCATTTACAATATTCATTGATTTTTGCCATTGAAAAACGTCCAGAAATGTTTGAAGCTACTGACTGAATGAAAGGAGCTGGCATCTCACTCTCTTTGAATCTTCTTTATCATGCTAGGATTAGCAGGAAAAAGCAAAAAATTTCAGAATTGCACCGTGCAATGTGGAGATATTACTGTTTGTGCATTTACAATATTCATTGATTTTTGCCATTGAAAAACGTCCAGAAATGTTTGAAGCTACTGACTGAATGAAAGGAGCTGGCATCTCACTCTCTTTGAATCTTCTTTATCATGCTAGGATTAGCAGGAAAAAGCAAAAAATTTCAGAATTGCACCGTGCAATGTGGAGATATTACTGTTTGTGCATTTACAATATTCATTGATTTTTGCCATTGAAAAACATGTTTTTCATATACCAGAAATGTTTGAAGCTACTGACTGAATGAAAGGAGCTGGCATCTCACTCTCTTTGAATCTTCTTTATCATGCTAGGATTAGCAGGAAAAAGCAAAAAATTTCAGAATTGCACCGTGCAATGTGGAGATATTACTGTTTGTGCATTTACAATATTCATTGATTTTTGCCATTGAAAAACATGTTTTTCATATACCAGAAATGTTTGAATCTACTGACTGAATGAAAGGAGCTGGCATCTCACTCTCTTTGAATCTTCTTTATCATGCTAGGATTAGCAGGAAAAAGCAAAAAATTTCAGAATTGCACCGTGCAATGTGGAGATATTACTGTTTGTGCATTTACAATATTCATTGATTTTTGCCATTGAAAAACATGTTTTTCATATACCAGAAATGTTTGAAGCTACTGACTGAATGAAAGGAGCTGGCATCTCACTCTCTTTGAATCTTCTTTATCATGCTAGGATTAGCAGGAAAAAGCAAAAAATTTCAGAATTGCACCGTGCAATGTGGAGATATTACTTTTTGTGCATTTACAATATTCAAAGATTTTTGCCATTGAAAAACATGTTTTTCATATACCAGAAATGTTTGAAGCTACTGACTGAATGAAAGGAGCTGGCATCTCACTCTCTTTGAATCTTCTTTATCATGCTAGGATTAACAGGAAAAAGCAAAAAATTTCAGAATTGCACCGTGCAATGTGGAGATATTACTGTTTGTGCATTTACAATATTCATTGATTTTTGCCATTGAAAAACATGTTTTTCATATACCAGAAATGTTTGAAGCTACTGACTGAATGAAAGGAGCTGGCATCTCACTCTCTTTGAATCTTCTTTATCATGCTAGGATTAACAGGAAAAAGTTAAAAATTTCAGAATTGCACCGTGCAATGTGGAGATATTACTGTTTGTGCATTTACAATATTCATTGATTTTTGCCATTGAAAAACATGTTTTTCATATACCAGAAATGTTTGAAGCTACTGACTGAATGAAAGGAGCTGGCATCTCACTCTCTTTGAATCTTCTTTATCATGCTAGGATTAACAGGAAAAAGCTAAAAATTTCAGAATTGCACCGTGCAATGTGGAGATATTACTGTTTGTGCATTTACAATATTCATTGATTTTTGCCATTGAAAAACGTCCAGAAATGTTTGAAGCTACTGACTGAATGAAAGGAGCTGGCATCTCACTCTCTTTGAATCTTCTTTATCATGCTAGGATTAGCAGGAAAAAGCAAAAAATTTCAGAATTGCACCGTGCAATGTGGAGATATTACTGTTTGTGCATTTACAATATTCATTGATTTTTGCCATTGAAAAACATGTTTTTCATATACCAGAAATGTTTGAATCTACTGACTGAATGAAAGGAGCTGGCATCTCACTCTCTTTGAATCTTCTTTATCATGCTAGGATTAGCAGGAAAAAGCAAAAAATTTCAGAATTGCACCGTGCAATGTGGAGATATTACTGTTTGTGCATTTACAATATTCATTGATTTTTGCCATTGAAAAACATGTTTTTCATATACCAGAAATGTTTGAAGCTACTGACTGAATGAAAGGAGCTGGCATCTCACTCTCTTTGAATCTTCTTTATCATGCTAGGATTAGCAGGAAAAAGCAAAAAATTTCAGAATTGCACCGTGCAATGTGGAGATATTACTTTTTGTGCATTTACAATATTCAAAGATTTTTGCCATTGAAAAACATGTTTTTCATATACCAGAAATGTTTGAAGCTACTGACTGAATGAAAGGAGCTGGCATCTCACTCTCTTTGAATCTTCTTTATCATGCTAGGATTAACAGGAAAAAGCAAAAAATTTCAGAATTGCACCGTGCAATGTGGAGATATTACTGTTTGTGCATTTACAATATTCATTGATTTTTGCCATTGAAAAACATGTTTTTCATATACCAGAAATGTTTGAAGCTACTGACTGAATGAAAGGAGCTGGCATCTCACTCTCTTTGAATCTTCTTTATCATGCTAGGATTAACAGGAAAAAGCTAAAAATTTCAGAATTGCACCGTGCAATGTGGAGATATTACTGTTTGTGCATTTACAATATTCATTGATTTTTGCCATTGAAAAACATGTTTTTCATATACCAGAAATGTTTGAAGCTACTGACTGAATGAAAGGAGCTGGCATCTC
Organism: Phyllobates terribilis; assembly: GCF_046119375.1. Lineage (NCBI taxonomy): Eukaryota > Metazoa > Chordata > Amphibia > Anura > Dendrobatidae > Phyllobates > Phyllobates terribilis. The sequence continues at coordinate 61,301 of NW_027365641.1, read as the reverse complement.
ACTCTCTTTGAATCTTCTTTATCATGCTAGGATTAACAGGAAAAAGCTAAAAATTTCAGAATTGCACCGTGCAATGTGGAGATATTACTGTTTGTGCATTTACAATATTCATTGATTTTTGCCATTGAAAAACGTCCAGAAATGTTTGAAGCTACTGACTGAATGAAAGGAGCTGGCATCTCACTCTCTTTGAATCTTCTTTATCATGCTAGGATTAGCAGGAAAAAGCAAAAAATTTCAGAATTGCACCGTGCAATGTGGAGATATTACTGTTTGTGCATTTACAATATTCATTGATTTTTGCCATTGAAAAACATGTTTTTCATATACCAGAAATGTTTGAAGCTACTGACTGAATGAAAGGAGCTGGCATCTCACTCTCTTTGAATCTTCTTTATCATGCTAGGATTAACAGGAAAAAGCTAAAAATTTCAGAATTGCACCGTGCAATGTGGAGATATTACTGTTTGTGCATTTACAATATTCATTGATTTTTGCCATTGAAAAACATGTTTTTCATATACCAGAAATGTTTGAAGCTACTGACTGAATGAAAGGAGCTGGCATCTCACTCTCTTTGAATCTTCTTTATCATGCTAGGATTAGCAGGAAAAAGCAAAAAATTTCAGAATTGCACCGTGCAATGTGGAGATATTACTGTTTGTGCATTTACAATATTCATTGATTTTTGCCATTGAAAAACATGTTTTTCATATACCAGAAATGTTTGAAGCTACTGACTGAATGAAAGGAGCTGGCATCTCACTCTCTTTGAATCTTCTTTATCATGCTAGGATTAGCAGGAAAAAGCAAAAAATTTCAGAATTGCACCGTGCAATGTGGAGATATTACTGTTTGTGCATTTACAATATTCATTGATTTTTGCCATTGAAAAACATGTTTTTCATATACCAGAAATGTTTGAAGCTACTGACTGAATGAAAGGAGCTGGCATCTCACTCTCTTTGAATCTTCTTTATCATGCTAGGATTAGCAGGAAAAAGCTAAAAATTTCAGAATTGCACCGTGCAATGTGGAGATATTACTGTTTGTGCATTTACAATATTCATTGATTTTTGCCATTGAAAAACATGTTTTTCATATACCAAAAATGTTTGAAGCTACTGACTGAATGAAAGGAGCTGGCATCTCACTCTCTTTGAATCTTCTTTATCATGCTAGGATTAACAGGAAAAAGCAAAAAATTTCAGAATTGCACCGTGCAATGTGGAGATATTACTGTTTGTGCATTTACAATATTCATTGATTTTTGCCATTGAAAAACGTCCAGAAATGTTTGAAGCTACTGACTGAATGAAAGGAGCTGGCATCTCACTCTCTTTGAATCTTCTTTATCATGCTAGGATTAGCAGGAAAAAGCAAAAAATTTCAGAATTGCACCGTGCAATGTGGAGATATTACTGTTTGTGCATTTACAATATTCATTGATTTTTGCCATTGAAAAACATGTTTTTCATATACCAGAAATGTTTGAAGCTACTGACTGAATGAAAGGAGCTGGCATCTCACTCTCTTTGAATCTTCTTTATCATGCTAGGATTAGCAGGAAAAAGCAAAAAATTTCAGAATTGCACCGTGCAATGTGGAGATATTACTGTTTGTGCATTTACAATATTCATTGATTTTTGCCATTGAAAAACGTCCAGAAATGTTTGAAGCTACTGACTGAATGAAAGGAGCTGGCATCTCACTCTCTTTGAATCTTCTTTATCATGCTAGGATTAGCAGGAAAAAGCAAAAAATTTCAGAATTGCACCGTGCAATGTGGAGATATTACTGTTTGTGCATTTACAATATTCATTGATTTTTGCCATTGAAAAACGTCCAGAAATGTTTGAAGCTACTGACTGAATGAAAGGAGCTGGCATCTCACTCTCTTTGAATCTTCTTTATCATGCTAGGATTAGCAGGAAAAAGCAAAAAATTTCAGAATTGCACCGTGCAATGTGGAGATATTACTGTTTGTGCATTTACAATATTCATTGATTTTTGCCATTGAAAAACATGTTTTTCATATACCAGAAATGTTTGAAGCTACTGACTGAATGAAAGGAGCTGGCATCTCACTCTCTTTGAATCTTCTTTATCATGCTAGGATTAGCAGGAAAAAGCAAAAAATTTCAGAATTGCACCGTGCAATGTGGAGATATTACTGTTTGTGCATTTACAATATTCATTGATTTTTGCCATTGAAAAACATGTTTTTCATATACCAGAAATGTTTGAATCTACTGACTGAATGAAAGGAGCTGGCATCTCACTCTCTTTGAATCTTCTTTATCATGCTAGGATTAGCAGGAAAAAGCAAAAAATTTCAGAATTGCACCGTGCAATGTGGAGATATTACTGTTTGTGCATTTACAATATTCATTGATTTTTGCCATTGAAAAACATGTTTTTCATATACCAGAAATGTTTGAAGCTACTGACTGAATGAAAGGAGCTGGCATCTCACTCTCTTTGAATCTTCTTTATCATGCTAGGATTAGCAGGAAAAAGCAAAAAATTTCAGAATTGCACCGTGCAATGTGGAGATATTACTTTTTGTGCATTTACAATATTCAAAGATTTTTGCCATTGAAAAACATGTTTTTCATATACCAGAAATGTTTGAAGCTACTGACTGAATGAAAGGAGCTGGCATCTCACTCTCTTTGAATCTTCTTTATCATGCTAGGATTAACAGGAAAAAGCAAAAAATTTCAGAATTGCACCGTGCAATGTGGAGATATTACTGTTTGTGCATTTACAATATTCATTGATTTTTGCCATTGAAAAACATGTTTTTCATATACCAGAAATGTTTGAAGCTACTGACTGAATGAAAGGAGCTGGCATCTCACTCTCTTTGAATCTTCTTTATCATGCTAGGATTAACAGGAAAAAGCTAAAAATTTCAGAATTGCACCGTGCAATGTGGAGATATTACTGTTTGTGCATTTACAATATTCATTGATTTTTGCCATTGAAAAACATGTTTTTCATATACCAGAAATGTTTGAAGCTACTGACTGAATGAAAGGAGCTGGCATCTCACTCTCTTTGAATCTTCTTTATCATGCTAGGATTAACAGGAAAAAGCTAAAAATTTCAGAATTGCACCGTGCAATGTGGAGATATTACTGTTTGTGCATTTACAATATTCATTGATTTTTGCCATTGAAAAACGTCCAGAAATGTTTGAAGCTACTGACTGAATGAAAGGAGCTGGCATCTCACTCTCTTTGAATCTTCTTTATCATGCTAGGATTAGCAGGAAAAAGCAAAAAATTTCAGAATTGCACCGTGCAATGTGGAGATATTACTGTTTGTGCATTTACAATATTCATTGATTTTTGCCATTGAAAAACATGTTTTTCATATACCAGAAATGTTTGAAGCTACTGACTGAATGAAAGGAGCTGGCATCTCACTCTCTTTGAATCTTCTTTATCATGCTAGGATTAACAGGAAAAAGCTAAAAATTTCAGAATTGCACCGTGCAATGTGGAGATATTACTGTTTGTGCATTTACAATATTCATTGATTTTTGCCATTGAAAAACATGTTTTTCATATACCAGAAATGTTTGAAGCTACTGACTGAATGAAAGGAGCTGGCATCTCACTCTCTTTGAATCTTCTTTATCATGCTAGGATTAGCAGGAAAAAGCAAAAAATTTCAGAATTGCACCGTGCAATGTGGAGATATTACTGTTTGTGCATTTACAATATTCATTGATTTTTGCCATTGAAAAACATGTTTTTCATATACCAGAAATGTTTGAAGCTACTGACTGAATGAAAGGAGCTGGCATCTCACTCTCTTTGAATCTTCTTTATCATGCTAGGATTAGCAGGAAAAAGCAAAAAATTTCAGAATTGCACCGTGCAATGTGGAGATATTACTGTTTGTGCATTTACAATATTCATTGATTTTTGCCATTGAAAAACATGTTTTTCATATACCAGAAATGTTTGAAGCTACTGACTGAATGAAAGGAGCTGGCATCTCACTCTCTTTGAATCTTCTTTATCATGCTAGGATTAGCAGGAAAAAGCTAAAAATTTCAGAATTGCACCGTGCAATGTGGAGATATTACTGTTTGTGCATTTACAATATTCATTGATTTTTGCCATTGAAAAACATGTTTTTCATATACCAAAAATGTTTGAAGCTACTGACTGAATGAAAGGAGCTGGCATCTCACTCTCTTTGAATCTTCTTTATCATGCTAGGATTAACAGGAAAAAGCAAAAAATTTCAGAATTGCACCGTGCAATGTGGAGATATTACTGTTTGTGCATTTACAATATTCATTGATTTTTGCCATTGAAAAACGTCCAGAAATGTTTGAAGCTACTGACTGAATGAAAGGAGCTGGCATCTCACTCTCTTTGAATCTTCTTTATCATGCTAGGATTAGCAGGAAAAAGCAAAAAATTTCAGAATTGCACCGTGCAATGTGGAGATATTACTGTTTGTGCATTTACAATATTCATTGATTTTTGCCATTGAAAAACATGTTTTTCATATACCAGAAATGTTTGAAGCTACTGACTGAATGAAAGGAGCTGGCATCTCACTCTCTTTGAATCTTCTTTATCATGCTAGGATTAGCAGGAAAAAGCAAAAAATTTCAGAATTGCACCGTGCAATGTGGAGATATTACTGTTTGTGCATTTACAATATTCATTGATTTTTGCCATTGAAAAACGTCCAGAAATGTTTGAAGCTACTGACTGAATGAAAGGAGCTGGCATCTCACTCTCTTTGAATCTTCTTTATCATGCTAGGATTAGCAGGAAAAAGCAAAAAATTTCAGAATTGCACCGTGCAATGTGGAGATATTACTGTTTGTGCATTTACAATATTCATTGATTTTTGCCATTGAAAAACGTCCAGAAATGTTTGAAGCTACTGACTGAATGAAAGGAGCTGGCATCTCACTCTCTTTGAATCTTCTTTATCATGCTAGGATTAGCAGGAAAAAGCAAAAAATTTCAGAATTGCACCGTGCAATGTGGAGATATTACTGTTTGTGCATTTACAATATTCATTGATTTTTGCCATTGAAAAACATGTTTTTCATATACCAGAAATGTTTGAAGCTACTGACTGAATGAAAGGAGCTGGCATCTCACTCTCTTTGAATCTTCTTTATCATGCTAGGATTAGCAGGAAAAAGCAAAAAATTTCAGAATTGCACCGTGCAATGTGGAGATATTACTGTTTGTGCATTTACAATATTCATTGATTTTTGCCATTGAAAAACATGTTTTTCATATACCAGAAATGTTTGAAGCTACTGACTGAATGAAAGGAGCTGGCATCTCACTCTCTTTGAATCTTCTTTATCATGCTAGGATTAGCAGGAAAAAGCAAAAAATTTCAGAATTGCACCGTGCAATGTGGAGATATTACTGTTTGTGCATTTAAAATATTCATTGATTTTTGCCATTGAAAAACGTCCAGAAATGTTTGAAGCTACTGACTGAATGAAAGGAGCTGGCATCTCACTCTCTTTGAATCTTCTTTATCATGCTAGGATTAGCAGGAAAAAGCAAAAAATTTCAGAATTGCACCGTGCAATGTGGAGATATTACTGTTTGTGCATTTACAATATTCATTGATTTTTGCCATTGAAAAACATGTTTTTCATATACCAGAAATGTTTGAAGCTACTGACTGAATGAAAGGAGCTGGCATCTCACTCTCTTTGAATCTTCTTTATCATGCTAGGATTAACAGGAAAAAGCTAAAAATTTCAGAATTGCACCGTGCAATGTGGAGATATTACTGTTTGTGCATTTACAATATTCATTGATTTTTGCCATTGAAAAACATGTTTTTCATATACCAGAAATGTTTGAAGCTACTGACTGAATGAAAGGAGCTGGCATCTCACTCTCTTTGAATCTTCTTTATCATGCTAGGATTAACAGGAAAAAGCTAAAAATTTCAGAATTGCACCGTGCAATGTGGAGATATTACTGTTTGTGCATTTACAATATTCATTGATTTTTGCCATTGAAAAACGTCCAGAAATGTTTGAAGCTACTGACTGAATGAAAGGAGCTGGCATCTCACTCTCTTTGAATCTTCTTTATCATGCTAGGATTAACAGGAAAAAGCTAAAAATTTCAGAATTGCACCGTGCAATGTGGAGATATTACTGTTTGTGCATTTACAATATTCATTGATTTTTGCCATTGAAAAACGTCCAGAAATGTTTGAAGCTACTGACTGAATGAAAGGAGCTGGCATCTCACTCTCTTTGAATCTTCTTTATCATGCTAGGATTAACAGGAAAAAGCTAAAAATTTCAGAATTGCACCGTGCAATGTGGAGATATTACTGTTTGTGCATTTACAATATTCATTGATTTTTGCCATTGAAAAACATGTTTTTCATATACCAGAAATGTTTGAAGCTACTGACTGAATGAAAGGAGCTGGCATCTCACTCTCTTTGAATCTTCTTTATCATGCTAGGATTAACAGGAAAAAGCTAAAAATTTCAGAATTGCACCGTGCAATGTGGAGATATTACTGTTTGTGCATTTACAATATTCATTGATTTTTGCCATTGAAAAACGTCCAGAAATGTTTGAAGCTACTGACTGAATGAAAGGAGCTGGCATCTCACTCTCTTTGAATCTTCTTTATCATGCTAGGATTAACAGGAAAAAGCTAAAAATTTCAGAATTGCACCGTGCAATGTGGAGATATTACTGTTTGTGCATTTACAATATTCATTGATTTTTGCCATTGAAAAACGTCCAGAAATGTTTGAAGCTACTGACTGAATGAAAGGAGCTGGCATCTCACTCTCTTTGAATCTTCTTTATCATGCTAGGATTAACAGGAAAAAGCTAAAAATTTCAGAATTGCACCGTGCAATGTGGAGATATTACTGTTTGTGCATTTACAATATTCATTGATTTTTGCCATTGAAAAACATGTTTTTCATATACCAGAAATGTTTGAAGCTACTGACTGAATGAAAGGAGCTGGCATCTCACTCTCTTTGAATCTTCTTTATCATGCTAGGATTAGCAGGAAAAAGCAAAAAATTTCAGAATTGCACCGTGCAATGTGGAGATATTACTGTTTGTGCATTTACAATATTCATTGATTTTTGCCATTGAAAAACATGTTTTTCATATACCAGAAATGTTTGAATCTACTGACTGAATGAAAGGAGCTGGCATCTCACTCTCTTTGAATCTTCTTTATCATGCTAGGATTAGCAGGAAAAAGCAAAAAATTTCAGAATTGCACCGTGCAATGTGGAGATATTACTGTTTGTGCATTTACAATATTCATTGATTTTTGCCATTGAAAAACATGTTTTTCATATACCAGAAATGTTTGAAGCTACTGACTGAATGAAAGGAGCTGGCATCTCACTCTCTTTGAATCTTCTTTATCATGCTAGGATTAGCAGGAAAAAGCAAAAAATTTCAGAATTGCACCGTGCAATGTGGAGATATTACTTTTTGTGCATTTACAATATTCAATGATTTTTGCCATTGAAAAACATGTTTTTCATATACCAGAAATGTTTGAAGCTACTGACTGAATGAAAGGAGCTGGCATCTCACTCTCTTTGAATCTTTATCATGCTAGGATTAACAGGAAAAAGCAAAAAATTTCAGAATTGCACCGTGCAATGTGGAGATATTACTGTTTGTGCATTTACAATATTCATTGATTTTTGCCATTGAAAAACATGTTTTTCATATACCAGAAATGTTTGAAGCTACTGACTGAATGAAAGGAGCTGGCATCTCACTCTCTTTGAATCTTCTTTATCATGCTAGGATTAACAGGAAAAAGCTAAAAATTTCAGAATTGCACCGTGCAATGTGGAGATATTACTGTTTGTGCATTTACAATATTCATTGATTTTTGCCATTGAAAAACATGTTTTTCATATACCAGAAATGTTTGAAGCTACTGACTGAATGAAAGGAGCTGGCATCTCACTCTCTTTGAATCTTCTTTATCATGCTAGGATTAACAGGAAAAAGCTAAAAATTTCAGAATTGCACCGTGCAATGTGGAGATATTACTGTTTGTGCATTTACAATATTCATTGATTTTTGCCATTGAAAAACGTCCAGAAATGTTTGAAGCTACTGACTGAATGAAAGGAGCTGGCATCTCACTCTCTTTGAATCTTCTTTATCATGCTAGGATTAGCAGGAAAAAGCAAAAAATTTCAGAATTGCACCGTGCAATGTGGAGATATTACTGTTTGTGCATTTACAATATTCATTGATTTTTGCCATTGAAAAACATGTTTTTCATATACCAGAAATGTTTGAAGCTACTGACTGAATGAAAGGAGCTGGCATCTCACTCTCTTTGAATCTTCTTTATCATGCTAGGATTAACAGGAAAAAGCTAAAAATTTCAGAATTGCACCGTGCAATGTGGAGATATTACTGTTTGTGCATTTACAATATTCATTGATTTTTGCCATTGAAAAACATGTTTTTCATATACCAGAAATGTTTGAAGCTACTGACTGAATGAAAGGAGCTGGCATCTCACTCTCTTTGAATCTTCTTTATCATGCTAGGATTAGCAGGAAAAAGCAAAAAATTTCAGAATTGCACCGTGCAATGTGGAGATATTACTGTTTGTGCATTTACAATATTCATTGATTTTTGCCATTGAAAAACATGTTTTTCATATACCAGAAATGTTTGAAGCTACTGACTGAATGAAAGGAGCTGGCATCTCACTCTCTTTGAATCTTCTTTATCATGCTAGGATTAGCAGGAAAAAGCAAAAAATTTCAGAATTGCACCGTGCAATGTGGAGATATTACTGTTTGTGCATTTACAATATTCATTGATTTTTGCCATTGAAAAACATGTTTTTCATATACCAGAAATGTTTGAAGCTACTGACTGAATGAAAGGAGCTGGCATCTCACTCTCTTTGAATCTTCTTTATCATGCTAGGATTAGCAGGAAAAAGCTAAAAATTTCAGAATTGCACCGTGCAATGTGGAGATATTACTGTTTGTGCATTTACAATATTCATTGATTTTTGCCATTGAAAAACATGTTTTTCATATACCAAAAATGTTTGAAGCTACTGACTGAATGAAAGGAGCTGGCATCTCACTCTCTTTGAATCTTCTTTATCATGCTAGGATTAACAGGAAAAAGCAAAAAATTTCAGAATTGCACCGTGCAATGTGGAGATATTACTGTTTGTGCATTTACAATATTCATTGATTTTTGCCATTGAAAAACGTCCAGAAATGTTTGAAGCTACTGACTGAATGAAAGGAGCTGGCATCTCACTCTCTTTGAATCTTCTTTATCATGCTAGGATTAGCAGGAAAAAGCAAAAAATTTCAGAATTGCACCGTGCAATGTGGAGATATTACTGTTTGTGCATTTACAATATTCATTGATTTTTGCCATTGAAAAACATGTTTTTCATATACCAGAAATGTTTGAAGCTACTGACTGAATGAAAGGAGCTGGCATCTCACTCTCTTTGAATCTTCTTTATCATGCTAGGATTAGCAGGAAAAAGCAAAAAATTTCAGAATTGCACCGTGCAATGTGGAGATATTACTGTTTGTGCATTTACAATATTCATTGATTTTTGCCATTGAAAAACGTCCAGAAATGTTTGAAGCTACTGACTGAATGAAAGGAGCTGGCATCTCACTCTCTTTGAATCTTCTTTATCATGCTAGGATTAGCAGGAAAAAGCAAAAAATTTCAGAATTGCACCGTGCAATGTGGAGATATTACTGTTTGTGCATTTACAATATTCATTGATTTTTGCCATTGAAAAACGTCCAGAAATGTTTGAAGCTACTGACTGAATGAAAGGAGCTGGCATCTCACTCTCTTTGAATCTTCTTTATCATGCTAGGATTAGCAGGAAAAAGCAAAAAATTTCAGAATTGCACCGTGCAATGTGGAGATATTACTGTTTGTGCATTTACAATATTCATTGATTTTTGCCATTGAAAAACATGTTTTTCATATACCAGAAATGTTTGAAGCTACTGACTGAATGAAAGGAGCTGGCATCTCACTCTCTTTGAATCTTCTTTATCATGCTAGGATTAGCAGGAAAAAGCAAAAAATTTCAGAATTGCACCGTGCAATGTGGAGATATTACTGTTTGTGCATTTACAATATTCATTGATTTTTGCCATTGAAAAACATGTTTTTCATATACCAGAAATGTTTGAAGCTACTGACTGAATGAAAGGAGCTGGCATCTCACTCTCTTTGAATCTTCTTTATCATGCTAGGATTAGCAGGAAAAAGCAAAAAATTTCAGAATTGCACCGTGCAATGTGGAGATATTACTGTTTGTGCATTTAAAATATTCATTGATTTTTGCCATTGAAAAACGTCCAGAAATGTTTGAAGCTACTGACTGAATGAAAGGAGCTGGCATCTCACTCTCTTTGAATCTTCTTTATCATGCTAGGATTAGCAGGAAAAAGCAAAAAATTTCAGAATTGCACCGTGCAATGTGGAGATATTACTGTTTGTGCATTTACAATATTCATTGATTTTTGCCATTGAAAAACATGTTTTTCATATACCAGAAATGTTTGAAGCTACTGACTGAATGAAAGGAGCTGGCATCTCACTCTCTTTGAATCTTCTTTATCATGCTAGGATTAACAGGAAAAAGCTAAAAATTTCAGAATTGCACCGTGCAATGTGGAGATATTACTGTTTGTGCATTTACAATATTCATTGATTTTTGCCATTGAAAAACATGTTTTTCATATACCAGAAATGTTTGAAGCTACTGACTGAATGAAAGGAGCTGGCATCTCACTCTCTTTGAATCTTCTTTATCATGCTAGGATTAACAGGAAAAAGCTAAAAATTTCAGAATTGCACCGTGCAATGTGGAGATATTACTGTTTGTGCATTTACAATATTCATTGATTTTTGCCATTGAAAAACGTCCAGAAATGTTTGAAGCTACTGACTGAATGAAAGGAGCTGGCATCTCACTCTCTTTGAATCTTCTTTATCATGCTAGGATTAACAGGAAAAAGCTAAAAATTTCAGAATTGCACCGTGCAATGTGGAGATATTACTGTTTGTGCATTTACAATATTCATTGATTTTTGCCATTGAAAAACGTCCAGAAATGTTTGAAGCTACTGACTGAATGAAAGGAGCTGGCATCTCACTCTCTTTGAATCTTCTTTATCATGCTAGGATTAACAGGAAAAAGCTAAAAATTTCAGAATTGCACCGTGCAATGTGGAGATATTACTGTTTGTGCATTTACAATATTCATTGATTTTTGCCATTGAAAAACATGTTTTTCATATACCAGAAATGTTTGAAGCTACTGACTGAATGAAAGGAGCTGGCATCTCACTCTCTTTGAATCTTCTTTATCATGCTAGGATTAACAGGAAAAAGCTAAAAATTTCAGAATTGCACCGTGCAATGTGGAGATATTACTGTTTGTGCATTTACAATATTCATTGATTTTTGCCATTGAAAAACGTCCAGAAATGTTTGAAGCTACTGACTGAATGAAAGGAGCTGGCATCTCACTCTCTTTGAATCTTCTTTATCATGCTAGGATTAACAGGAAAAAGCTAAAAATTTCAGAATTGCACCGTGCAATGTGGAGATATTACTGTTTGTGCATTTACAATATTCATTGATTTTTGCCATTGAAAAACGTCCAGAAATGTTTGAAGCTACTGACTGAATGAAAGGAGCTGGCATCTCACTCTCTTTGAATCTTCTTTATCATGCTAGGATTAGCAGGAAAAAGCAAAAAATTTCAGAATTGCACCGTGCAATGTGGAGATATTACTGTTTGTGCATTTACAATATTCATTGATTTTTGCCATTGAAAAACATGTTTTTCATATACCAGAAATGTTTGAAGCTACTGACTGAATGAAAGGAGCTGGCATCTCACTCTCTTTGAATCTTCTTTATCATGCTAGGATTAACAGGAAAAAGCAAAAAATTTCAGAATTGCACCGTGCAATGTGGAGATATTACTGTTTGTGCATTTACAATATTCATTGATTTTTGCCATTGAAAAACATGTTTTTCATATACCAGAAATGTTTGAAGCTACTGACTGAATGAAAGGAGCTGGCATCTCACTCTCTTTGAATCTTCTTTATCATGCTAGGATTAACAGGAAAAAGCTAAAAATTTCAGAATTGCACCGTGCAATGTGGAGATATTACTGTTTGTGCATTTACAATATTCATTGATTTTTGCCATTGAAAAACGTCCAGAAATGTTTGAAGCTACTGACTGAATGAAAGGAGCTGGCATCTCACTCTCTTTGAATCTTCTTTATCATGCTAGGATTAACAGGAAAAAGCTAAAAATTTCAGAATTGCACCGTGCAATGTGGAGATATTACTGTTTGTGCATTTACAATATTCATTGATTTTTGCCATTGAAAAACGTCCAGAAATGTTTGAAGCTACTGACTGAATGAAAGGAGCTGGCATCTCACTCTCTTTGAATCTTCTTTATCATGCTAGGATTAACAGGAAAAAGCTAAAAATTTCAGAATTGCACCGTGCAATGTGGAGATATTACTGTTTGTGCATTTACAATATTCATTGATTTTTGCCATTGAAAAACATGTTTTTCATATACCAGAAATGTTTGAAGCTACTGACTGAATGAAAGGAGCTGGCATCTCACTCTCTTTGAATCTTCTTTATCATGCTAGGATTAACAGGAAAAAGCTAAAAATTTCAGAATTGCACCGTGCAATGTGGAGATATTACTGTTTGTGCATTTACAATATTCATTGATTTTTGCCATTGAAAAACGTCCAGAAATGTTTGAAGCTACTGACTGAATGAAAGGAGCTGGCATCTCACTCTCTTTGAATCTTCTTTATCATGCTAGGATTAACAGGAAAAAGCTAAAAATTTCAGAATTGCACCGTGCAATGTGGAGATATTACTGTTTGTGCATTTACAATATTCATTGATTTTTGCCATTGAAAAACGTCCAGAAATGTTTGAAGCTACTGACTGAATGAAAGGAGCTGGCATCTCACTCTCTTTGAATCTTCTTTATCATGCTAGGATTAGCAGGAAAAAGCAAAAAATTTCAGAATTGCACCGTGCAATGTGGAGATATTACTGTTTGTGCATTTACAATATTCATTGATTTTTGCCATTGAAAAACATGTTTTTCATATACCAGAAATGTTTGAAGCTACTGACTGAATGAAAGGAGCTGGCATCTCACTCTCTTTGAATCTTCTTTATCATGCTAGGATTAACAGGAAAAAGCAAAAAATTTCAGAATTGCACCGTGCAATGTGGAGATATTACTGTTTGTGCATTTACAATATTCATTGATTTTTGCCATTGAAAAACATGTTTTTCATATACCAGAAATGTTTGAAGCTACTGACTGAATGAAAGGAGCTGGCATCTCACTCTCTTTGAATCTTCTTTATCATGCTAGGATTAACAGGAAAAAGCTAAAAATTTCAGAATTGCACCGTGCAATGTGGAGATATTACTGTTTGTGCATTTACAATATTCATTGATTTTTGCCATTGAAAAACGTCCAGAAATGTTTGAAGCTACTGACTGAATGAAAGGAGCTGGCATCTCACTCTCTTTGAATCTTCTTTATCATGCTAGGATTAACAGGAAAAAGCTAAAAATTTCAGAATTGCACCGTGCAATGTGGAGATATTACTGTTTGTGCATTTACAATATTCATTGATTTTTGCCATTGAAAAACATGTTTTTCATATACCAGAAATGTTTGAAGCTACTGACTGAATGAAAGGAGCTGGCATCTCACTCTCTTTGAATCTTTATCATGCTAGGATTAACAGGAAAAAGCTAAAAATTTCAGAATTGCACCGTGCAATGTGGAGATATTACTGTTTGTGCATTTACAATATTCATTGATTTTTGCCATTGAAAAACGTCCAGAAATGTTTGAAGCTACTGACTGAATGAAAGGAGCTGGCATCTCACTCTCTTTGAATCTTCTTTATCATGCTAGGATTAGCAGGAATAAGCAAAAAATTTCAGAATTGCACCTTGCAATGTGGAGATATTACTGTTTGTGCATTTACAATATTCATTGATTTTTGCCATTGAAAAACGTCCAGAAATGTTTGAAGCTACTGACTGAATGAAAGGAGCTGGCATCTCACTCTCTTTGAATCTTCTTTATCATGCTAGGATTAACAGGAAAAAGCTAAAAATTTCAGAATTGCACCGTGCAATGTGGAGATATTACTGTTTGTGCATTTACAATATTCATTGATTTTTGCCATTGAAAAACGTCCAGAAATGTTTGAAGCTACTGACTGAATGAAAGGAGCTGGCATCTCACTCTCTTTGAATCTTCTTTATCATGCTAGGATTAGCAGGAAAAAGCAAAAAATTTCAGAATTGCACCGTGCAATGTGGAGATATTACTGTTTGTGCATTTACAATATTCATTGATTTTTGCCATTGAAAAACATGTTTTTCATATACCAGAAATGTTTGAAGCTACTGACTGAATGAAAGGAGCTGGCATCTCACTCTCTTTGAATCTTCTTTATCATGCTAGGATTAACAGGAAAAAGCTAAAAATTTCAGAATTGCACCGTGCAATGTGGAGATATTACTGTTTGTGCATTTACAATATTCATTGATTTTTGCCATTGAAAAACGTCCAGAAATGTTTGAAGCTACTGACTGAATGAAAGGAGCTGGCATCTCACTCTCTTTGAATCTTCTTTATCATGCTAGGATTAGCAGGAATAAGCAAAAAATTTCAGAATTGCACCTTGCAATGTGGAGATATTACTGTTTGTGCATTTACAATATTCATTGATTTTTGCCATTGAAAAACGTCCAGAAATGTTTGAAGCTACTGACTGAATGAAAGGAGCTGGCATCTCACTCTCTTTGAATCTTCTTTATCATGCTAGGATTAACAGGAAAAAGCTAAAAATTTCAGAATTGCACCGTGCAATGTGGAGATATTACTGTTTGTGCATTTACAATATTCATTGATTTTTGCCATTGAAAAACGTCCAGAAATGTTTGAAGCTACTGACTGAATGAAAGGAGCTGGCATCTCACTCTCTTTGAATCTTCTTTATCATGCTAGGATTAGCAGGAAAAAGCAAAAAATTTCAGAATTGCACCGTGCAATGTGGAGATATTACTGTTTGTGCATTTACAATATTCATTGATTTTTGCCATTGAAAAACATGTTTTTCATATACCAGAAATGTTTGAAGCTACTGACTGAATGAAAGGAGCTGGCATCTCACTCTCTTTGAATCTTCTTTATCATGCTAGGATTAACAGGAAAAAGCTAAAAATTTCAGAATTGCACCGTGCAATGTGGAGATATTACTGTTTGTGCATTTACAATATTCATTGATTTTTGCCATTGAAAAACGTCCAGAAATGTTTGAAGCTACTGACTGAATGAAAGGAGCTGGCATCTCACTCTCTTTGAATCTTCTTTATCATGCTAGGATTAACAGGAAAAAGCTAAAAATTTCAGAATTGCACCGTGCAATGTGGAGATATTACTGTTTGTGCATTTACAATATTCATTGATTTTTGCCATTGAAAAACGTCCAGAAATGTTTGAAGCTACTGACTGAATGAAAGGAGCTGGCATCTCACTCTCTTTGAATCTTCTTTATCATGCTAGGATTAGCAGGAAAAAGCAAAAAATTTCAGAATTGCACCGTGCAATGTGGAGATATTACTGTTTGTGCATTTACAATATTCATTGATTTTTGCCATTGAAAAACATGTTTTTCATATACCAGAAATGTTTGAAGCTACTGACTGAATGAAAGGAGCTGGCATCTCACTCTCTTTGAATCTTCTTTATCATGCTAGGATTAACAGGAAAAAGCTAAAAATTTCAGAATTGCACCGTGCAATGTGGAGATATTACTGTTTGTGCATTTACAATATTCATTGATTTTTGCCATTGAAAAACATGTTTTTCATATACCAGAAATGTTTGAAGCTACTGACTGAATGAAAGGAGCTGGCATCTCACTCTCTTTGAATCTTCTTTATCATGCTAGGATTAGCAGGAAAAAGCAAAAAATTTCAGAATTGCACCGTGCAATGTGGAGATATTACTGTTTGTGCATTTACAATATTCATTGATTTTTGCCATTGAAAAACATGTTTTTCATATACCAGAAATGTTTGAAGCTACTGACTGAATGAAAGGAGCTGGCATCTCACTCTCTTTGAATCTTCTTTATCATGCTAGGATTAACAGGAAAAAGCTAAAAATTTCAGAATTGCAAAGTGCAATGTGGAGATATTACTGTTTGTGCATTTACAATATTCATTGATTTTTGCCATTGAAAAACATGTTTTTCATATACCAGAAATGTTTGAAGCTACTGACTGAATGAAAGGAGCTGGCATCTCACTCTCTTTGAATCTTCTTTATCATGCTAGGATTAACAGGAAAAAGCTAAAAATTTCAGAATTGCACCGTGCAATGTGGAGATATTACTGTTTGTGCATTTACAATATTCATTGATTTTTGCCATTGAAAAACATGTTTTTCATATACCAGAAATGTTTGAAGCTACTGACTGAATGAAAGGAGCTGGCATCTCACTCTCTTTGAATCTTCTTTATCATGCTAGGATTAACAGGAAAAAGCTAAAAATTTCAGAATTGCACCGTGCAATGTGGAGATATTACTGTTTGTGCATTTACAATATTCATTGATTTTTGCCATTGAAAAACGTCCAGAAATGTTTGAAGCTACTGACTGAATGAAAGGAGCTGGCATCTCACTCTCTTTGAATCTTCTTTATCATGCTAGGATTAGCAGGAAAAAGCAAAAAATTTCAGAATTGCACCGTGCAATGTGGAGATATTACTGTTTGTGCATTTACAATATTCATTGATTTTTGCCATTGAAAAACATGTTTTTCATATACCAGAAATGTTTGAAGCTACTGACTGAATGAAAGGAGCTGGCATCTCACTCTCTTTGAATCTTCTTTATCATGCTAGGATTAACAGGAAAAAGCTAAAAATTTCAGAATTGCACCGTGCAATGTGGAGATATTACTGTTTGTGCATTTACAATATTCATTGATTTTTGCCATTGAAAAACGTCCAGAAATGTTTGAAGCTACTGACTGAATGAAAGGAGCTGGCATCTCACTCTCTTTGAATCTTCTTTATCATGCTAGGATTAACAGGAAAAAGCTAAAAATTTCAGAATTGCACCGTGCAATGTGGAGATATTACTGTTTGTGCATTTACAATATTCATTGATTTTTGCCATTGAAAAACGTCCAGAAATGTTTGAAGCTACTGACTGAATGAAAGGAGCTGGCATCTCACTCTCTTTGAATCTTCTTTATCATGCTAGGATTAGCAGGAAAAAGCAAAAAATTTCAGAATTGCACCGTGCAATGTGGAGATATTACTGTTTGTGCATTTACAATATTCATTGATTTTTGCCATTGAAAAACATGTTTTTCATATACCAGAAATGTTTGAAGCTACTGACTGAATGAAAGGAGCTGGCATCTCACTCTCTTTGAATCTTCTTTATCATGCTAGGATTAACAGGAAAAAGCTAAAAATTTCAGAATTGCACCGTGCAATGTGGAGATATTACTGTTTGTGCATTTACAATATTCATTGATTTTTGCCATTGAAAAACGTCCAGAAATGTTTGAAGCTACTGACTGAATGAAAGGAGCTGGCATCTCACTCTCTTTGAATCTTCTTTATCATGCTAGGATTAACAGGAAAAAGCTAAAAATTTCAGAATTGCACCGTGCAATGTGGAGATATTACTGTTTGTGCATTTACAATATTCATTGATTTTTGCCATTGAAAAACATGTTTTTCATATACCAGAAATGTTTGAAGCTACTGACTGAATGAAAGGAGCTGGCATCTCACTCTCTTTGAATCTTCTTTATCATGCTAGGATTAGCAGGAAAAAGCAAAAAATTTCAGAATTGCACCGTGCAATGTGGAGATATTACTGTTTGTGCATTTACAATATTCATTGATTTTTGCCATTGAAAAACATGTTTTTCATATACCAGAAATGTTTGAAGCTACTGACTGAATGAAAGGAGCTGGCATCTCACTCTCTTTGAATCTTCTTTATCATGCTAGGATTAACAGGAAAAAGCTAAAAATTTCAGAATTGCACCGTGCAATGTGGAGATATTACTGTTTGTGCATTTACAATATTCATTGATTTTTGCCATTGAAAAACATGTTTTTCATATACCAGAAATGTTTGAAGCTACTGACTGAATGAAAGGAGCTGGCATCTCACTCTCTTTGAATCTTCTTTATCATGCTAGGATTAGCAGGAAAAAGCAAAAAATTTCAGAATTGCACCGTGCAATGTGGAGATATTACTGTCTGTGCATTTACAATATTCATTGATTTTTGCCATTGAAAAACGTCCAGAAATGTTTGAAGCTACTGACTGAATGAAAGGAGCTGGCATCTCACTCTCTTTGAATCTTCTTTATCATGCTAGGATTAGCAGGAAAAAGCAAAAAATTTCAGAATTGCACCGTGCAATGTGGAGATATTACTGTTTGTGCATTTACAATATTCATTGATTTTTGCCATTGAAAAACATGTTTTTCATATACCAGAAATGTTTGAAGCTACTGACTGAATGAAAGGAGCTGGCATCTCACTCTCTTTGAATCTTCTTTATCATGCTAGGATTAGCAGGAAAAAGCAAAAAATTTCAGAATTGCACCGTGCAATGTGGAGATATTACTGTTTGTGCATTTACAATATTCATTGATTTTTGCCATTGAAAAACATGTTTTTCATATACCAGAAATGTTTGAAGCTACTGACTGAATGAAAGGAGCTGGCATCTCACTCTCTTTGAATCTTCTTTATCATGCTAGGATTAACAGGAAAAAGCAAAAAATTTCAGAATTGCACCGTGCAATGTGGAGATATTACTGTTTGTGCATTTACAATATTCATTGATTTTTGCCATTGAAAAACATGTTTTTCATATACCAGAAATGTTTGAAGCTACTGACTGAATGAAAGGAGCTGGCATCTCACTCTCTTTGAATCTTCTTTATCATGCTAGGATTAACAGGAAAAAGCTAAAAATTTCAGAATTGCACCGTGCAATGTGGAGATATTACTGTTTGTGCATTTACAATATTCATTGATTTTTGCCATTGAAAAACATGTTTTTCATATACCAGAAATGTTTGAAGCTACTGACTGAATGAAAGGAGCTGGCATCTCACTCTCTTTGAATCTTCTTTATCATGCTAGGATTAACAGGAAAAAGCTAAAAATTTCAGAATTGCACCGTGCAATGTGGAGATATTACTGTTTGTGCATTTACAATATTCATTGATTTTTGCCATTGAAAAACATGTTTTTCATATACCAGAAATGTTTGAAGCTACTGACTGAATGAAAGGAGCTGGCATCTCACTCTCTTTGAATCTTCTTTATCATGCTAGGATTAACAGGAAAAAGCAAAAAATTTCAGAATTGCACCGTGCAATGTGGAGATATTACTGTTTGTGCATTTACAATATTCATTGATTTTTGCCATTGAAAAACATGTTTTTCATATACCAGAAATGTTTGAAGCTACTGACTGAATGAAAGGAGCTGGCATCTCACTCTCTTTGAATCTTCTTTATCATGCTAGGATTAGCAGGAAAAAGCAAAAAATTTCAGAATTGCACCGTGCAATGTGGAGATATTACTGTTTGTGCATTTACAATATTCATTGATTTTTGCCATTGAAAAACGTCCAGAAATGTTTGAAGCTACTGACTGAATGAAAGGAGCTGGCATCTCACTCTCTTTGAATCTTCTTTATCATGCTAGGATTAGCAGGAAAAAGCAAAAAATTTCAGAATTGCACCGTGCAATGTGGAGATATTACTGTTTGTGCATTTACAATATTCATTGATTTTTGCCATTGAAAAACATGTTTTTCATATACCAGAAATGTTTGAAGCTACTGACTGAATGAAAGGAGCTGGCATCTCACTCTCTTTGAATCTTCTTTATCATGCTAGGATTAGCAGGAAAAAGCAAAAAATTTCAGAATTGCACCGTGCAATGTGGAGATATTACTGTTTGTGCATTTACAATATTCATTGATTTTTGCCATTGAAAAACATGTTTTTCATATACCAGAAATGTTTGAAGCTACTGACTGAATGAAAGGAGCTGGCATCTCACTCTCTTTGAATCTTCTTTATCATGCTAGGATTAACAGGAAAAAGCTAAAAATTTCAGAATTGCACCGTGCAATGTGGAGATATTACTGTTTGTGCATTTACAATATTCATTGATTTTTGCCATTGAAAAACGTTTTTCATATACCAGAAATGTTTGAAGCTACTGACTGAATGAAAGGAGCTGGCATCTCACTCTCTTTGAATCTTCTTTATCATGCTAGGATTAACAGGAAAAAGCAAAAAATTTCAGAATTGCACCGTGCAATGTGGAGATATTACTGTTTGTGCATTTACAATATTCATTGATTTTTGCCATTGAAAAACATGTTTTTCATATACCAGAAATGTTTGAAGCTACTGACTGAATGAAAGGAGCTGGCATCTCACTCTCTTTGAATCTTCTTTATCATGCTAGGATTAACAGGAAAAAGCAAAAAATTTCAGAATTGCACCGTGCAATGTGGAGATATTACTGTTTGTGCATTTACAATATTCATTGATTTTTGCCATTGAAAAACATGTTTTTCATATACCAGAAATGTTTGAAGCTACTGACTGAATGAAAGGAGCTGGCATCTCACTCTCTTTGAATCTTCTTTATCATGCTAGGATTAACAGGAAAAAGCTAAAAATTTCAGAATTGCACCGTGCAATGTGGAGATATTACTGTTTGTGCATTTACAATATTCATTGATTTTTGCCATTGAAAAACGTCCAGAAATGTTTGAAGCTACTGACTGAATGAAAGGAGCTGGCATCTCACTCTCTTTGAATCTTCTTTATCATGCTAGGATTAGCAGGAAAAAGCAAAAAATTTCAGAATTGCACCTTGCAATGTGGAGATATTACTGTTTGTGCATTTACAATATTCATTGATTTTTGCCATTGAAAAACGTCCAGAAATGTTTGAAGCTACTGACTGAATGAAAGGAGCTGGCATCTCACTCTCTTTGAATCTTCTTTATCATGCTAGGATTAACAGGAAAAAGCTAAAAATTTCAGAATTGCACCGTGCAATGTGGAGATATTACTGTTTGTGCATTTACAATATTCATTGATTTTTGCCATTGAAAAACGTCCAGAAATGTTTGAAGCTACTGACTGAATGAAAGGAGCTGGCATCTCACTCTCTTTGAATCTTCTTTATCATGCTAGGATTAACAGGAAAAAGCTAAAAATTTCAGAATTGCACCGTGCAATGTGGAGATATTACTGTTTGTGCATTTACAATATTCATTGATTTTTGCCATTGAAAAACGTCCAGAAATGTTTGAAGCTACTGACTGAATGAAAGGAGCTGGCATCTCACTCTCTTTGAATCTTCTTTATCATGCTAGGATTAACAGGAAAAAGCTAAAAATTTCAGAATTGCACCGTGCAATGTGGAGATATTACTGTTTGTGCATTTACAATATTCATTGATTTTTGCCATTGAAAAACATGTTTTTCATATACCAGAAATGTTTGAAGCTACTGACTGAATGAAAGGAGCTGGCATCTCACTCTCTTTGAATCTTCTTTATCATGCTAGGATTAACAGGAAAAAGCTAAAAATTTCAGAATTGCACCGTGCAATGTGGAGATATTACTGTTTGTGCATTTACAATATTCATTGATTTTTGCCATTGAAAAACATGTTTTTCATATACCAGAAATGTTTGAAGCTACTGACTGAATGAAAGGAGCTGGCATCTCACTCTCTTTGAATCTTCTTTATCATGCTAGGATTAACAGGAAAAAGCTAAAAATTTCAGAATTGCACCGTGCAATGTGGAGATATTACTGTTTGTGCATTTACAATATTCATTGATTTTTGCCATTGAAAAACATGTTTTTCATATACCAGAAATGTTTGAAGCTACTGACTGAATGAAAGGAGCTGGCATCTCACTCTCTTTGAATCTTCTTTATCATGCTAGGATTAACAGGAAAAAGCAAAAAATTTCAGAATTGCACCGTGCAATGTGGAGATATTACTGTTTGTGCATTTACAATATTCATTGATTTTTGCCATTGAAAAACATGTTTTTCATATACCAGAAATGTTTGAAGCTACTGACTGAATGAAAGGAGCTGGCATCTCACTCTCTTTGAATCTTCTTTATCATGCTAGGATTAACAGGAAAAAGCAAAAAATTTCAGAATTGCACCGTGCAATGTGGAGAT
This sequence comes from Phyllobates terribilis, assembly GCF_046119375.1. Taxonomy (NCBI): domain Eukaryota; kingdom Metazoa; phylum Chordata; class Amphibia; order Anura; family Dendrobatidae; genus Phyllobates; species Phyllobates terribilis. Next base: position 38,874 of record NW_027365641.1, on the reverse strand, counting down.
ATTACTGTTTGTGCATTTACAATATTCATTGATTTTTGCCATTGAAAAACATGTTTTTCATATACCAGAAATGTTTGAAGCTACTGACTGAATGAAAGGAGCTGGCATCTCACTCTCTTTGAATCTTCTTTATCATGCTAGGATTAGCAGGAAAAAGCAAAAAATTTCAGAATTGCACCGTGCAATGTGGAGATATTACTGTTTGTGCATTTACAATATTCATTGATTTTTGCCATTGAAAAACATGTTTTTCATATACCAGAAATGTTTGAAGCTACTGACTGAATGAAAGGAGCTGGCATCTCACTCTCTTTGAATCTTCTTTATCATGCTAGGATTAACAGGAAAAAGCTAAAAATTTCAGAATTGCACCGTGCAATGTGGAGATATTACTGTTTGTGCATTTACAATATTCATTGATTTTTGCCATTGAAAAACGTCCAGAAATGTTTGAAGCTACTGACTGAATGAAAGGAGCTGGCATCTCACTCTCTTTGAATCTTCTTTATCATGCTAGGATTAACAGGAAAAAGCTAAAAATTTCAGAATTGCACCGTGCAATGTGGAGATATTACTGTTTGTGCATTTACAATATTCATTGATTTTTGCCATTGAAAAACATGTTTTTCATATACCAGAAATGTTTGAAGCTACTGACTGAATGAAAGGAGCTGGCATCTCACTCTCTTTGAATCTTCTTTATCATGCTAGGATTAACAGGAAAAAGCAAAAAATTTCAGAATTGCACCGTGCAATGTGGAGATATTACTGTTTGTGCATTTACAATATTCATTGATTTTTGCCATTGAAAAACATGTTTTTCATATACCAGAAATGTTTGAAGCTACTGACTGAATGAAAGGAGCTGGCATCTCACTCTCTTTGAATCTTCTTTATCATGCTAGGATTAACAGGAAAAAGCTAAAAATTTCAGAATTGCACCGTGCAATGTGGAGATATTACTGTTTGTGCATTTACAATATTCATTGATTTTTGCCATTGAAAAACATGTTTTTCATATACCAGAAATGTTTGAAGCTACTGACTGAATGAAAGGAGCTGGCATCTCACTCTCTTTGAATCTTCTTTATCATGCTAGGATTAACAGGAAAAAGCTAAAAATTTCAGAATTGCACCGTGCAATGTGGAGATATTACTGTTTGTGCATTTACAATATTCATTGATTTTTGCCATTGAAAAACATGTTTTTCATATACCAGAAATGTTTGAAGCTACTGACTGAATGAAAGGAGCTGGCATCTCACTCTCTTTGAATCTTCTTTATCATGCTAGGATTAACAGGAAAAAGCAAAAAATTTCAGAATTGCACCGTGCAATGTGGAGATATTACTGTTTGTGCATTTACAATATTCATTGATTTTTGCCATTGAAAAACATGTTTTTCATATACCAGAAATGTTTGAAGCTACTGACTGAATGAAAGGAGCTGGCATCTCACTCTCTTTGAATCTTCTTTATCATGCTAGGATTAGCAGGAAAAAGCAAAAAATTTCAGAATTGCACCGTGCAATGTGGAGATATTACTGTTTGTGCATTTACAATATTCATTGATTTTTGCCATTGAAAAACATGTTTTTCATATACCAGAAATGTTTGAAGCTACTGACTGAATGAAAGGAGCTGGCATCTCACTCTCTTTGAATCTTCTTTATCATGCTAGGATTAACAGGAAAAAGCAAAAAATTTCAGAATTGCACCGTGCAATGTGGAGATATTACTGTTTGTGCATTTACAATATTCATTGATTTTTGCCATTGAAAAACATGTTTTTCATATACCAGAAATGTTTGAAGCTACTGACTGAATGAAAGGAGCTGGCATCTCACTCTCTTTGAATCTTCTTTATCATGCTAGGATTAACAGGAAAAAGCTAAAAATTTCAGAATTGCACCGTGCAATGTGGAGATATTACTGTTTGTGCATTTACAATATTCATTGATTTTTGCCATTGAAAAACATGTTTTTCATATACCAGAAATGTTTGAAGCTACTGACTGAATGAAAGGAGCTGGCATCTCACTCTCTTTGAATCTTCTTTATCATGCTAGGATTAACAGGAAAAAGCAAAAAATTTCAGAATTGCACCGTGCAATGTGGAGATATTACTGTTTGTGCATTTACAATATTCATTGATTTTTGCCATTGAAAAACGTCCAGAAATGTTTGAAGCTACTGACTGAATGAAAGGAGCTGGCATCTCACTCTCTTTGAATCTTCTTTATCATGCTAGGATTAACAGGAAAAAGCTAAAAATTTCAGAATTGCACCGTGCAATGTGGAGATATTACTGTTTGTGCATTTACAATATTCATTGATTTTTGCCATTGAAAAACATGTTTTTCATATACCAGAAATGTTTGAAGCTACTGACTGAATGAAAGGAGCTGGCATCTCACTCTCTTTGAATCTTCTTTATCATGCTAGGATTAACAGGAAAAAGCTAAAAATTTCAGAATTGCACCGTGCAATGTGGAGATATTACTGTTTGTGCATTTACAATATTCATTGATTTTTGCCATTGAAAAACGTCCAGAAATGTTTGAAGCTACTGACTGAATGAAAGGAGCTGGCATCTCACTCTCTTTGAATCTTCTTTATCATGCTAGGATTAACAGGAAAAAGCTAAAAATTTCAGAATTGCACCGTGCAATGTGGAGATATTACTGTTTGTGCATTTACAATATTCATTGATTTTTGCCATTGAAAAACATGTTTTTCATATACCAGAAATGTTTGAAGCTACTGACTGAATGAAAGGAGCTGGCATCTCACTCTCTTTGAATCTTCTTTATCATGCTAGGATTAACAGGAAAAAGCAAAAAATTTCAGAATTGCACCGTGCAATGTGGAGATATTACTGTTTGTGCATTTACAATATTCATTGATTTTTGCCATTGAAAAACGTCCAGAAATGTTTGAAGCTACTGACTGAATGAAAGGAGCTGGCATCTCACTCTCTTTGAATCTTCTTTATCATGCTAGGATTAACAGGAAAAAGCTAAAAATTTCAGAATTGCACCGTGCAATGTGGAGATATTACTGTTTGTGCATTTACAATATTCATTGATTTTTGCCATTGAAAAACATGTTTTTCATATACCAGAAATGTTTGAAGCTACTGACTGAATGAAAGGAGCTGGCATCTCACTCTCTTTGAATCTTCTTTATCATGCTAGGATTAACAGGAAAAAGCAAAAAATTTCAGAATTGCACCGTGCAATGTGGAGATATTACTGTTTGTGCATTTACAATATTCATTGATTTTTGCCATTGAAAAACATGTTTTTCATATACCAGAAATGTTTGAAGCTACTGACTGAATGAAAGGAGCTGGCATCTCACTCTCTTTGAATCTTCTTTATCATGCTAGGATTAACAGGAAAAAGCTAAAAATTTCAGAATTGCACCGTGCAATGTGGAGATATTACTGTTTGTGCATTTACAATATTCATTGATTTTTGCCATTGAAAAACATGTTTTTCATATACCAGAAATGTTTGAAGCTACTGACTGAATGAAAGGAGCTGGCATCTCACTCTCTTTGAATCTTCTTTATCATGCTAGGATTAACAGGAAAAAGCTAAAAATTTCAGAATTGCACCGTGCAATGTGGAGATATTACTGTTTGTGCATTTACAATATTCATTGATTTTTGCCATTGAAAAACATGTTTTTCATATACCAGAAATGTTTGAAGCTACTGACTGAATGAAAGGAGCTGGCATCTCACTCTCTTTGAATCTTCTTTATCATGCTAGGATTAACAGGAAAAAGCTAAAAATTTCAGAATTGCACCGTGCAATGTGGAGATATTACTGTTTGTGCATTTACAATATTCATTGATTTTTGCCATTGAAAAACGTTTTTCTATACCAGAAATGTTTGAAGCTACTGACTGAATGAAAGGAGCTGGCATCTCACTCTCTTTGAATCTTCTTTATCATGCTAGGATTAGCAGGAAAAAGCAAAAAATTTCAGAATTGCACCGTGCAATGTGGAGATATTACTGTTTGTGCATTTACAATATTCATTGATTTTTGCCATTGAAAAACATGTTTTTCATATACCAGAAATGTTTGAAGCTACTGACTGAATGAAAGGAGCTGGCATCTCACTCTCTTTGAATCTTCTTTATCATGCTAGGATTAACAGGAAAAAGCTAAAAATTTCAGAATTGCACCGTGCAATGTGGAGATATTACTGTTTGTGCATTTACAATATTCATTGATTTTTGCCATTGAAAAACATGTTTTTCATATACCAGAAATGTTTGAAGCTACTGACTGAATGAAAGGAGCTGGCATCTCACTCTCTTTGAATCTTCTTTATCATGCTAGGATTAGCAGGAAAAAGCTAAAAATTTCAGAATTGCACCGTGCAATGTGGAGATATTACTGTTTGTGCATTTACAATATTCATTGACTTTTGCCATTGAAAAACATGTTTTTCATATACCAGAAATGTTTGAAGCTACTGACTGAATGAAAGGAGCTGGCATCTCACTCTCTTTGAATCTTCTTTATCATGCTAGGATTAACAGGAAAAAGCTAAAAATTTCAGAATTGCACCGTGCAATGTGGAGATATTACTGTTTGTGCATTTACAATATTCATTGATTTTTGCCATTGAAAAACATGTTTTTCATATACCAGAAATGTTTGAAGCTACTGACTGAATGAAAGGAGCTGGCATCTCACTCTCTTTGAATCTTCTTTATCATGCTAGGATTAACAGGAAAAAGCAAAAAATTTCAGAATTGCACCGTGCAATGTGGAGATATTACTGTTTGTGCATTTACAATATTCATTGATTTTTGCCATTGAAAAACATGTTTTTCATATACCAGAAATGTTTGAAGCTACTGACTGAATGAAAGGAGCTGGCATCTCACTCTCTTTGAATCTTCTTTATCATGCTAGGATTAACAGGAAAAAGCTAAAAATTTCAGAATTGCACCGTGCAATGTGGAGATATTACTGTTTGTGCATTTACAATATTCATTGATTTTTGCCATTGAAAAACATGTTTTTCATATACCAGAAATGTTTGAAGCTACTGACTGAATGAAAGGAGCTGGCATCTCACTCTCTTTGAATCTTCTTTATCATGCTAGGATTAACAGGAAAAAGCAAAAAATTTCAGAATTGCACCGTGCAATGTGGAGATATTACTGTTTGTGCATTTACAATATTCATTGATTTTTGCCATTGAAAAACATGTTTTTCATATACCAGAAATGTTTGAAGCTACTGACTGAATGAAAGGAGCTGGCATCTCACTCTCTTTGAATCTTCTTTATCATGCTAGGATTAGCAGGAAAAAGCAAAAAATTTCAGAATTGCACCGTGCAATGTGGAGATATTACTGTTTGTGCATTTACAATATTCATTGATTTTTGCCATTGAAAAACGTCCAGAAATGTTTGAAGCTACTGACTGAATGAAAGGAGCTGGCATCTCACTCTCTTTGAATCTTCTTTATCATGCTAGGATTAGCAGGAAAAAGCAAAAAATTTCAGAATTGCACCGTGCAATGTGGAGATATTACTGTTTGTGCATTTACAATATTCATTGATTTTTGCCATTGAAAAACATGTTTTTCATATACCAGAAATGTTTGAAGCTACTGACTGAATGAAAGGAGCTGGCATCTCACTCTCTTTGAATCTTCTTTATCATGCTAGGATTAGCAGGAAAAAGCAAAAAATTTCAGAATTGCACCGTGCAATGTGGAGATATTACTGTTTGTGCATTTACAATATTCATTGATTTTTGCCATTGAAAAACATGTTTTTCATATACCAGAAATGTTTGAAGCTACTGACTGAATGAAAGGAGCTGGCATCTCACTCTCTTTGAATCTTCTTTATCATGCTAGGATTAACAGGAAAAAGCTAAAAATTTCAGAATTGCACCGTGCAATGTGGAGATATTACTGTTTGTGCATTTACAATATTCATTGATTTTTGCCATTGAAAAACATGTTTTTCATATACCAGAAATGTTTGAAGCTACTGACTGAATGAAAGGAGCTGGCATCTCACTCTCTTTGAATCTTCTTTATCATGCTAGGATTAACAGGAAAAAGCAAAAAATTTCAGAATTGCACCGTGCAATGTGGAGATATTACTGTTTGTGCATTTACAATATTCATTGATTTTTGCCATTGAAAAACATGTTTTTCATATACCAGAAATGTTTGAAGCTACTGACTGAATGAAAGGAGCTGGCATCTCACTCTCTTTGAATCTTCTTTATCATGCTAGGATTAACAGGAAAAAGCAAAAAATTTCAGAATTGCACCGTGCAATGTGGAGATATTACTGTTTGTGCATTTACAATATTCATTGATTTTTGCCATTGAAAAACGTCCAGAAATGTTTGAAGCTACTGACTGAATGAAAGGAGCTGGCATCTCACTCTCTTTGAATCTTCTTTATCATGCTAGGATTAGCAGGAAAAAGCAAAAAATTTCAGAATTGCACCTTGCAATGTGGAGATATTACTGTTTGTGCATTTACAATATTCATTGATTTTTGCCATTGAAAAACGTCCAGAAATGTTTGAAGCTACTGACTGAATGAAAGGAGCTGGCATCTCACTCTCTTTGAATCTTCTTTATCATGCTAGGATTAACAGGAAAAAGCTAAAAATTTCAGAATTGCACCGTGCAATGTGGAGATATTACTGTTTGTGCATTTACAATATTCATTGATTTTTGCCATTGAAAAACATGTTTTTCATATACCAGAAATGTTTGAAGCTACTGACTGAATGAAAGGAGCTGGCATCTCACTCTCTTTGAATCTTCTTTATCATGCTAGGATTAGCAGGAAAAAGCAAAAAATTTCAGAATTGCACCGTGCAATGTGGAGATATTACTGTTTGTGCATTTACAATATTCATTGATTTTTGCCATTGAAAAACATGTTTTTCATATACCAGAAATGTTTGAAGCTACTGACTGAATGAAAGGAGCTGGCATCTCACTCTCTTTGAATCTTCTTTATCATGCTAGGATTAACAGGAAAAAGCTAAAAATTTCAGAATTGCACCGTGCAATGTGGAGATATTACTGTTTGTGCATTTACAATATTCATTGATTTTTGCCATTGAAAAACATGTTTTTCATATACCAGAAATGTTTGAAGCTACTGACTGAATGAAAGGAGCTGGCATCTCACTCTCTTTGAATCTTCTTTATCATGCTAGGATTAACAGGAAAAAGCAAAAAATTTCAGAATTGCACCGTGCAATGTGGAGATATTACTGTTTGTGCATTTACAATATTCATTGATTTTTGCCATTGAAAAACATGTTTTTCATATACCAGAAATGTTTGAAGCTACTGACTGAATGAAAGGAGCTGGCATCTCACTCTCTTTGAATCTTCTTTATCATGCTAGGATTAGCAGGAAAAAGCAAAAAATTTCAGAATTGCACCGTGCAATGTGGAGATATTACTGTTTGTGCATTTACAATATTCATTGATTTTTGCCATTGAAAAACGTCCAGAAATGTTTGAAGCTACTGACTGAATGAAAGGAGCTGGCATCTCACTCTCTTTGAATCTTCTTTATCATGCTAGGATTAGCAGGAAAAAGCAAAAAATTTCAGAATTGCACCGTGCAATGTGGAGATATTACTGTTTGTGCATTTACAATATTCATTGATTTTTGCCATTGAAAAACATGTTTTTCATATACCAGAAATGTTTGAAGCTACTGACTGAATGAAAGGAGCTGGCATCTCACTCTCTTTGAATCTTCTTTATCATGCTAGGATTAACAGGAAAAAGCTAAAAATTTCAGAATTGCACCGTGCAATGTGGAGATATTACTGTTTGTGCATTTACAATATTCATTGATTTTTGCCATTGAAAAACATGTTTTTCATATACCAGAAATGTTTGAAGCTACTGACTGAATGAAAGGAGCTGGCATCTCACTCTCTTTGAATCTTCTTTATCATGCTAGGATTAACAGGAAAAAGCAAAAAATTTCAGAATTGCACCGTGCAATGTGGAGATATTACTGTTTGTGCATTTACAATATTCATTGATTTTTGCCATTGAAAAACATGTTTTTCATATACCAGAAATGTTTGAAGCTACTGACTGAATGAAAGGAGCTGGCATCTCACTCTCTTTGAATCTTCTTTATCATGCTAGGATTAGCAGGAAAAAGCAAAAAATTTCAGAATTGCACCGTGCAATGTGGAGATATTACTGTTTGTGCATTTACAATATTCATTGATTTTTGCCATTGAAAAACGTCCAGAAATGTTTGAAGCTACTGACTGAATGAAAGGAGCTGGCATCTCACTCTCTTTGAATCTTCTTTATCATGCTAGGATTAGCAGGAAAAAGCAAAAAATTTCAGAATTGCACCGTGCAATGTGGAGATATTACTGTTTGTGCATTTACAATATTCATTGATTTTTGCCATTGAAAAACATGTTTTTCATATACCAGAAATGTTTGAAGCTACTGACTGAATGAAAGGAGCTGGCATCTCACTCTCTTTGAATCTTCTTTATCATGCTAGGATTAGCAGGAAAAAGCAAAAAATTTCAGAATTGCACCGTGCAATGTGGAGATATTACTGTTTGTGCATTTACAATATTCATTGATTTTTGCCATTGAAAAACATGTTTTTCATATACCAGAAATGTTTGAAGCTACTGACTGAATGAAAGGAGCTGGCATCTCACTCTCTTTGAATCTTCTTTATCATGCTAGGATTAACAGGAAAAAGCTAAAAATTTCAGAATTGCACCGTGCAATGTGGAGATATTACTGTTTGTGCATTTACAATATTCATTGATTTTTGCCATTGAAAAACATGTTTTTCATATACCAGAAATGTTTGAAGCTACTGACTGAATGAAAGGAGCTGGCATCTCACTCTCTTTGAATCTTCTTTATCATGCTAGGATTAACAGGAAAAAGCTAAAAATTTCAGAATTGCACCGTGCAATGTGGAGATATTACTGTTTGTGCATTTACAATATTCATTGATTTTTGCCATTGAAAAACATGTTTTTCATATACCAGAAATGTTTGAAGCTACTGACTGAATGAAAGGAGCTGGCATCTCACTCTCTTTGAATCTTCTTTATCATGCTAGGATTAACAGGAAAAAGCTAAAAATTTCAGAATTGCACCGTGCAATGTGGAGATATTACTGTTTGTGCATTTACAATATTCATTGATTTTTGCCATTGAAAAACATGTTTTTCATATACCAGAAATGTTTGAAGCTACTGACTGAATGAAAGGAGCTGGCATCTCACTCTCTTTGAATCTTCTTTATCATGCTAGGATTAACAGGAAAAAGCAAAAAATTTCAGAATTGCACCGTGCAATGTGGAGATATTACTGTTTGTGCATTTACAATATTCATTGATTTTTGCCATTGAAAAACATGTTTTTCATATACCAGAAATGTTTGAAGCTACTGACTGAATGAAAGGAGCTGGCATCTCACTCTCTTTGAATCTTCTTTATCATGCTAGGATTAGCAGGAAAAAGCAAAAAATTTCAGAATTGCACCGTGCAATGTGGAGATATTACTGTTTGTGCATTTACAATATTCATTGATTTTTGCCATTGAAAAACGTCCAGAAATGTTTGAAGCTACTGACTGAATGAAAGGAGCTGGCATCTCACTCTCTTTGAATCTTCTTTATCATGCTAGGATTAGCAGGAAAAAGCAAAAAATTTCAGAATTGCACCGTGCAATGTGGAGATATTACTGTTTGTGCATTTACAATATTCATTGATTTTTGCCATTGAAAAACATGTTTTTCATATACCAGAAATGTTTGAAGCTACTGACTGAATGAAAGGAGCTGGCATCTCACTCTCTTTGAATCTTCCTTATCATGCTAGGATTAGCAGGAAAAAGCAAAAAATTTCAGAATTGCACCGTGCAATGTGGAGATATTACTGTTTGTGCATTTACAATATTCATTGATTTTTGCCATTGAAAAACATGTTTTTCATATACCAGAAATGTTTGAAGCTACTGACTGAATGAAAGGAGCTGGCATCTCACTCTCTTTGAATCTTCTTTATCATGCTAGGATTAACAGGAAAAAGCTAAAAATTTCAGAATTGCACCGTGCAATGTGGAGATATTACTGTTTGTGCATTTACAATATTCATTGATTTTTGCCATTGAAAAACGTTTTTCATATACCAGAAATGTTTGAAGCTACTGACTGAATGAAAGGAGCTGGCATCTCACTCTCTTTGAATCTTCTTTATCATGCTAGGATTAACAGGAAAAAGCAAAAAATTTCAGAATTGCACCGTGCAATGTGGAGATATTACTGTTTGTGCATTTACAATATTCATTGATTTTTGCCATTGAAAAACATGTTTTTCATATACCAGAAATGTTTGAAGCTACTGACTGAATGAAAGGAGCTGGCATCTCACTCTCTTTGAATCTTCTTTATCATGCTAGGATTAACAGGAAAAAGCAAAAAATTTCAGAATTGCACCGTGCAATGTGGAGATATTACTGTTTGTGCATTTACAATATTCATTGATTTTTGCCATTGAAAAACATGTTTTTCATATACCAGAAATGTTTGAAGCTACTGACTGAATGAAAGGAGCTGGCATCTCACTCTCTTTGAATCTTCTTTATCATGCTAGGATTAGCAGGAAAAAGCAAAAAATTTCAGAATTGCACCGTGTAATGTGGAGATATTACTGTTTGTGCATTTACAATATTCATTGATTTTTGCCATTGAAAAACGTCCAGAAATGTTTGAAGCTACTGACTGAATGAAAGGAGCTGGCATCTCACTCTCTTTGAATCTTCTTTATCATGCTAGGATTAGCAGGAAAAAGCAAAAAATTTCAGAATTGCACCGTGCAATGTGGAGATATTACTGTTTGTGCATTTACAATATTCATTGATTTTTGCCATTGAAAAACATGTTTTTCATATACCAGAAATGTTTGAAGCTACTGACTGAATGAAAGGAGCTGGCATCTCACTCTCTTTGAATCTTCCTTATCATGCTAGGATTAGCAGGAAAAAGCAAAAAATTTCAGAATTGCACCGTGCAATGTGGAGATATTACTGTTTGTGCATTTACAATATTCATTGATTTTTGCCATTGAAAAACATGTTTTTCATATACCAGAAATGTTTGAAGCTACTGACTGAATGAAAGGAGCTGGCATCTCACTCTCTTTGAATCTTCTTTATCATGCTAGGATTAACAGGAAAAAGCTAAAAATTTCAGAATTGCACCGTGCAATGTGGAGATATTACTGTTTGTGCATTTACAATATTCATTGATTTTTGCCATTGAAAAACGTTTTTCATATACCAGAAATGTTTGAAGCTACTGACTGAATGAAAGGAGCTGGCATCTCACTCTCTTTGAATCTTCTTTATCATGCTAGGATTAACAGGAAAAAGCAAAAAATTTCAGAATTGCACCGTGCAATGTGGAGATATTACTGTTTGTGCATTTACAATATTCATTGATTTTTGCCATTGAAAAACATGTTTTTCATATACCAGAAATGTTTGAAGCTACTGACTGAATGAAAGGAGCTGGCATCTCACTCTCTTTGAATCTTCTTTATCATGCTAGGATTAACAGGAAAAAGCAAAAAATTTCAGAATTGCACCGTGCAATGTGGAGATATTACTGTTTGTGCATTTACAATATTCATTGATTTTTGCCATTGAAAAACATGTTTTTCATATACCAGAAATGTTTGAAGCTACTGACTGAATGAAAGGAGCTGGCATCTCACTCTCTTTGAATCTTCTTTATCATGCTAGGATTAACAGGAAAAAGCTAAAAATTTCAGAATTGCACCGTGCAATGTGGAGATATTACTGTTTGTGCATTTACAATATTCATTGATTTTTGCCATTGAAAAACGTCCAGAAATGTTTGAAGCTACTGACTGAATGAAAGGAGCTGGCATCTCACTCTCTTTGAATCTTCTTTATCATGCTAGGATTAGCAGGAAAAAGCAAAAAATTTCAGAATTGCACCTTGCAATGTGGAGATATTACTGTTTGTGCATTTACAATATTCATTGATTTTTGCCATTGAAAAACATGTTTTTCATATACCAGAAATGTTTGAAGCTACTGACTGAATGAAAGGAGCTGGCATCTCACTCTCTTTGAATCTTCTTTATCATGCTAGGATTAGCAGGAAAAAGCAAAAAATTTCAGAATTGCACCGTGCAATGTGGAGATATTACTGTTTGTGCATTTACAATATTCATTGATTTTTGCCATTGAAAAACGTCCAGAAATGTTTGAAGCTACTGACTGAATGAAAGGAGCTGGCATCTCACTCTCTTTGAATCTTCTTTATCATGCTAGGATTAGCAGGAAAAAGCAAAAAATTTCAGAATTGCACCGTGCAATGTGGAGATATTACTGTTTGTGCATTTACAATATTCATTGATTTTTGCCATTGAAAAACATGTTTTTCATATACCAGAAATGTTTGAAGCTACTGACTGAATGAAAGGAGCTGGCATCTCACTCTCTTTGAATCTTCTTTATCATGCTAGGATTAGCAGGAAAAAGCAAAAAATTTCAGAATTGCACCGTGCAATGTGGAGATATTACTGTTTGTGCATTTACAATATTCATTGATTTTTGCCATTGAAAAACATGTTTTTCATATACCAGAAATGTTTGAAGCTACTGACTGAATGAAAGGAGCTGGCATCTCACTCTCTTTGAATCTTCTTTATCATGCTAGGATTAACAGGAAAAAGCTAAAAATTTCAGAATTGCACCGTGCAATGTGGAGATATTACTGTTTGTGCATTTACAATATTCATTGATTTTTGCCATTGAAAAACATGTTTTTCATATACCAGAAATGTTTGAAGCTACTGACTGAATGAAAGGAGCTGGCATCTCACTCTCTTTGAATCTTCTTTATCATGCTAGGATTAACAGGAAAAAGCTAAAAATTTCAGAATTGCACCGTGCAATGTGGAGATATTACTGTTTGTGCATTTACAATATTCATTGATTTTTGCCATTGAAAAACATGTTTTTCATATACCAGAAATGTTTGAAGCTACTGACTGAATGAAAGGAGCTGGCATCTCACTCTCTTTGAATCTTCTTTATCATGCTAGGATTAACAGGAAAAAGCTAAAAATTTCAGAATTGCACCGTGCAATGTGGAGATATTACTGTTTGTGCATTTACAATATTCATTGATTTTTGCCATTGAAAAACATGTTTTTCATATACCAGAAATGTTTGAAGCTACTGACTGAATGAAAGGAGCTGGCATCTCACTCTCTTTGAATCTTCTTTATCATGCTAGGATTAACAGGAAAAAGCAAAAAATTTCAGAATTGCACCGTGCAATGTGGAGATATTACTGTTTGTGCATTTACAATATTCATTGATTTTTGCCATTGAAAAACATGTTTTTCATATACCAGAAATGTTTGAAGCTACTGACTGAATGAAAGGAGCTGGCATCTCACTCTCTTTGAATCTTCTTTATCATGCTAGGATTAGCAGGAAAAAGCAAAAAATTTCAGAATTGCACCGTGCAATGTGGAGATATTACTGTTTGTGCATTTACAATATTCATTGATTTTTGCCATTGAAAAACGTCCAGAAATGTTTGAAGCTACTGACTGAATGAAAGGAGCTGGCATCTCACTCTCTTTGAATCTTCTTTATCATGCTAGGATTAGCAGGAAAAAGCAAAAAATTTCAGAATTGCACCGTGCAATGTGGAGATATTACTGTTTGTGCATTTACAATATTCATTGATTTTTGCCATTGAAAAACATGTTTTTCATATACCAGAAATGTTTGAAGCTACTGACTGAATGAAAGGAGCTGGCATCTCACTCTCTTTGAATCTTCCTTATCATGCTAGGATTAGCAGGAAAAAGCAAAAAATTTCAGAATTGCACCGTGCAATGTGGAGATATTACTGTTTGTGCATTTACAATATTCATTGATTTTTGCCATTGAAAAACATGTTTTTCATATACCAGAAATGTTTGAAGCTACTGACTGAATGAAAGGAGCTGGCATCTCACTCTCTTTGAATCTTCTTTATCATGCTAGGATTAACAGGAAAAAGCTAAAAATTTCAGAATTGCACCGTGCAATGTGGAGATATTACTGTTTGTGCATTTACAATATTCATTGATTTTTGCCATTGAAAAACGTTTTTCATATACCAGAAATGTTTGAAGCTACTGACTGAATGAAAGGAGCTGGCATCTCACTCTCTTTGAATCTTCTTTATCATGCTAGGATTAACAGGAAAAAGCAAAAAATTTCAGAATTGCACCGTGCAATGTGGAGATATTACTGTTTGTGCATTTACAATATTCATTGATTTTTGCCATTGAAAAACATGTTTTTCATATACCAGAAATGTTTGAAGCTACTGACTGAATGAAAGGAGCTGGCATCTCACTCTCTTTGAATCTTCTTTATCATGCTAGGATTAACAGGAAAAAGCAAAAAATTTCAGAATTGCACCGTGCAATGTGGAGATATTACTGTTTGTGCATTTACAATATTCATTGATTTTTGCCATTGAAAAACATGTTTTTCATATACCAGAAATGTTTGAAGCTACTGACTGAATGAAAGGAGCTGGCATCTCACTCTCTTTGAATCTTCTTTATCATGCTAGGATTAACAGGAAAAAGCTAAAAATTTCAGAATTGCACCGTGCAATGTGGAGATATTACTGTTTGTGCATTTACAATATTCATTGATTTTTGCCATTGAAAAACGTCCAGAAATGTTTGAAGCTACTGACTGAATGAAAGGAGCTGGCATCTCACTCTCTTTGAATCTTCTTTATCATGCTAGGATTAGCAGGAAAAAGCAAAAAATTTCAGAATTGCACCTTGCAATGTGGAGATATTACTGTTTGTGCATTTACAATATTCATTGATTTTTGCCATTGAAAAACATGTTTTTCATATACCAGAAATGTTTGAAGCTACTGACTGAATGAAAGGAGCTGG
Source organism: Phyllobates terribilis (assembly GCF_046119375.1). Lineage (NCBI taxonomy): Eukaryota > Metazoa > Chordata > Amphibia > Anura > Dendrobatidae > Phyllobates > Phyllobates terribilis. The sequence goes on along the minus strand of NW_027365641.1, from coordinate 23,826 downwards.
CATCTCACTCTCTTTGAATCTTCTTTATCATGCTAGGATTAGCAGGAAAAAGCAAAAAATTTCAGAATTGCACCGTGCAATGTGGAGATATTACTGTTTGTGCATTTACAATATTCATTGATTTTTGCCATTGAAAAACGTCCAGAAATGTTTGAAGCTACTGACTGAATGAAAGGAGCTGGCATCTCACTCTCTTTGAATCTTCTTTATCATGCTAGGATTAGCAGGAAAAAGCAAAAAATTTCAGAATTGCACCGTGCAATGTGGAGATATTACTGTTTGTGCATTTACAATATTCATTGATTTTTGCCATTGAAAAACATGTTTTTCATATACCAGAAATGTTTGAAGCTACTGACTGAATGAAAGGAGCTGGCATCTCACTCTCTTTGAATCTTCTTTATCATGCTAGGATTAGCAGGAAAAAGCAAAAAATTTCAGAATTGCACCGTGCAATGTGGAGATATTACTGTTTGTGCATTTACAATATTCATTGATTTTTGCCATTGAAAAACATGTTTTTCATATACCAGAAATGTTTGAAGCTACTGACTGAATGAAAGGAGCTGGCATCTCACTCTCTTTGAATCTTCTTTATCATGCTAGGATTAACAGGAAAAAGCTAAAAATTTCAGAATTGCACCGTGCAATGTGGAGATATTACTGTTTGTGCATTTACAATATTCATTGATTTTTGCCATTGAAAAACATGTTTTTCATATACCAGAAATGTTTGAAGCTACTGACTGAATGAAAGGAGCTGGCATCTCACTCTCTTTGAATCTTCTTTATCATGCTAGGATTAACAGGAAAAAGCAAAAAATTTCAGAATTGCACCGTGCAATGTGGAGATATTACTGTTTGTGCATTTACAATATTCATTGATTTTTGCCATTGAAAAACATGTTTTTCATATACCAGAAATGTTTGAAGCTACTGACTGAATGAAAGGAGCTGGCATCTCACTCTCTTTGAATCTTCTTTATCATGCTAGGATTAACAGGAAAAAGCAAAAAATTTCAGAATTGCACCGTGCAATGTGGAGATATTACTGTTTGTGCATTTACAATATTCATTGATTTTTGCCATTGAAAAACATGTTTTTCATATACCAGAAATGTTTGTTTTACCATATTTTTTTTATTTTTAAAAACCAATTTAACAGGGGAATAACAATCGTAGCATAAAAGTAATGACAAAAGAATGTTCGTAGTAAAGGGAAAATTCTGAGGGAAGGGGAAGGGAAAAAGGTATAAACAGGAATGGATAAACAGGAAAGATGGGAGAAATTTGTTCGTCAAAAAATATATACGATAGTACATAAACTTGAACAATTTAAGCACACATTACTATCAATAGCAAATTAGACATATTAATGAGCTAAACATGACACACATTGAGATGTTCCAGCATTATAAGAAGGTTGAGGGAACCTAGTGGACCAAATATCCCACTTCCTAGAGAATTTAATTAAGTTATTGTTGATAAGGGCAAATCTGAGTTCAAATATTCTGTGAAGATTCATCTTATCAACTAAGTCCTCCAGAGTGGGGACGTGTGACTTTCTCCAATAAAAAGCCAATGCGTTCTTACAAACTGAAAATAAATGAATCACCAGAGATCTTTCAAATGACTTGCATGATTCAAGATCCAAGGATAGTAAAGCCCTTTGAGGGGTCAATACTAATGGTCTACCTAAAAGATCATCAACCAAAGAAGAGATCTGAGCCCATAGATTACGGATTTTCGTGCAGCTCCAAAAGAGATGTAAAAGATCTCCCCTAAGGCCGCACTCCCTCCAACAAAGGGGAGAGTTGCTGGGCTTTATATGATGTAGCCTGATTGGAGTGTAATACCATCTGGTTAGAATTTTGAAGTAGGCCTCTTGTAAGGGCATAGATATATTAGAGGCTTGGGAAAAAAGAACAGCATTCTCCCATTGGTCGGATTGGAAATTGAGTTTTAGGTCTTTTTCCCATCTTATCATGTAAAGGTGTTTTTGAAAAGAAAGGTCATTATTGAAACTGTTATATATGTGTCTCAGGCTCCAAAAAATTTTATGGGATGGGTTGCTTAACAGGTTCACCGAGGTTTCAGAAATGATAAGTTTGCCAGAAATGAATTCCAGAATTATGTTTTTTAAATGAGAATATAAAAAGAAATCAGAAGAGGGTAAGTTGAATCTTTTTTTAAGAGTTTGGAAAGGAATAAAAACAGAAGCTTCATACAGGTCTCCAATTTTTCTCAACCCTTTATTGTCCCATTGATCTGGAATGGAAGAGTTATATAGATCAGCAACAAAACCAATTGGGAAATTTTTGACAAGAGAAAGCTTAACCATATCAGAATCTTTCAAGGAGCTCTTTTTCTTTCTTTTAGCGATTTTTTTCCAAGCGTCAATAATCGCCTGGAAAATAGGGTGGGAAGAATCATGAGTGCACTGTTTAAAGAGATGCCTAAGTAACAAATCACGAGGAGAGGAGCCGTTATTTAAGAAAGTCTCTAGAATCATCCAAGCTGGGGGACTGTCAGAATTAAACCAATTACTGCTCTGTTTGATAAGGTTTGCCAAATAATAAGCGGAAATATTAGGGTGGCTCAGACCTCCGTTACTTTTATTCTTGTACAATATATCTGCAGATATCCTCGCACGTTTATTATCCCAGACATAAGAATTAATCTGATTTTGGATTTTTTGAACAAAGATGTGGGAAATAGCTAAAGGAAGGTTGCGGAAAAAATATAAAATTTTGGGAAGAACAAACATCTTGATAGAGAGGACTCTACCCCACCACGACAAATCTCTCTTCATAAAGTCCATCAAATCTCCTCGGACGATGTCATCAATCAGAACCAGATTGTCAGAGATTGTTGAGTTAATATTTTTACCAATACTGATCCCCAAATAAATCAGATTGCGTTTAGCCACACCAAAGGAAAATCTCGAGTGTAAAACCTCTCTCGTCTGACGGTCCAGATTAATGTTTAAAAGTTTAGACTTCTCATTATTGATCTTAAAATAAGAAATCTGAGAGAATATTTCTAGAACCTTCGAAACCTCCGCAACTGAATTTATTGGGTCCAGCAGGGAAAGCATAACATCATCTGCAAAGAGGCCAATTTTAAATTCTCGAGATGGGGTAGATATCCCTCTGATGTCAGTATTTTCTCTGATCCTCTGAGCAAGAGGCTCCATAGCCAGGACAAAGAGAAGAGGGGAAAGCGGGCAACCCTGTCTAGTACCATTTGTAATAGGGATTGGGTTTGAGAGATAATTGTTAACATAGATTTTTGCTTGGGGGTTAGAATAAAGGGCCATAATTGAAGAGAGAAAATTGTTGTCAAAACCAAATTTAATAAGGGTCAATTTAAGGTATAGCCAATTTAGCCTGTCGAAAGCTTTTTCAGCATCTAGGGCAAGCAATGAAGTTGGGAGTTTCGCCGTATTGATAACCTTAATAATATTCAAGAGTCTTCTAGAGCCATCAGTTGCTTGTCTCCCACCAACGAAGCCAATTTGATCGTCGTTGATGAGAGATGGGAGAATAGTCGATAAACGATTGGCCAGAATTTTCGAATATATCTTAATGTCAGTATTAATTAGCGAAATGGGCCTATAATTTTTAACATTATCTCTCTCTTCTTTAGACTTGGGTATTAAGGTAATGGTAGCTTCCAGCATTTCTGAGGGGAAGGAGCTTATTGAGGAAGCATGATTGAAAATTTTCGTAAGAGGGAGAGAAAGTAGGTCGCAAAAAGTTTTATAATACTCATTAATGAACCCATCTGGACCCGGGGCCTTGAAAGCTTTAAGTTGCTTTATTGTGTTAATAATTTCAAGGTTAGAAAAAGGCTTGTTCAATGACTCGTGATCCAGAGGGCTCAATTTCGGTAGGTTAATGGAGGATAGAAATTTGTTGATTGCGTCTGGGTGAGGATGGGGAATTAGAGGGTCAGTCTTGATATTATAGAGTTTTTTGTAAAAGTCTGCAAACTGGTTCACTATATCTTTAGGGTGACAAAACGTTATTCCACTATCATTCTTTATTTTATCTATTCTATTAATTGCTCTTTTACATTTAACTAGGCGGGCCATAAAGCGGGTAGGTTTATTTAGAGCCGCATAGTAATTAAATTTTGATTTCCGAATAATCGCATCATAGGAAGAAGAAATTTCTGATTTTAGCTCTACCCTTAAATTTGACAGTTCCTTTTGAATTATTAGGGAAGGGGAAGGAAGATTAATTTGCTCTAGTTCTTTTTCCCTAATCAGTTTTTGAAGAGAATTTATTTTTGTTCTTTTTTCTTTTTTTTCAGATGAGGATATCTGCATTAGTACACCACGAAGGACGGCCTTGTGAGCACACCAGCTGGAGAAGGGATTAGATAAATCTGGGGTATCATTTTCCTTAAAATAATCAGAAATAGCTTTTTCAATAATTTTTTTGTTCTTGGGGTTATGAATAAGTGAAGATCTACATTTCCAAAGAAAACCATTTTTAATAAGAGGACCAATGTGAATTTCACATGACGTAGGGGCATGATCTGATAGCGACCTGAGGCCTATAGATACGTTAGAGAATTTGGGTAAAGAAAAGACGTCAGTTACAATTAAGTCAATTCTAGAGGCCGTTTGGTGTGCATCCGAAAAGTGTGAGAATTCTTTGGATGTAGTTTGCAGACATCTAAATGTGTCAAATAGTTCATTTTTATAGAGCCAGTTATTTAGCGTCGGGTATAAGTGGCGGCTGGGGGAGGAAGAGTCCATATGCCCATCCGGAACCATGTTGAAATCTCCCAAAAAAATCAATTCGCCTCTCCTAACCTCTTCAACCTTTCTAAAAACCTTGTTCAAAAAGGGTATTTGCTTTTTATTTGGGGCATATAGGTTAACAACAGTGCACTCATGATTATTTAGTTTACAGAGCAATATATGAAACCTTCCATTGGGATCTTTATGCTGATCCAAAAACTCAAATGGGACCGAGTCTTTGATCACTGTAGCTACACCGGCTTTTTTCCGGTCGCTAGTGGATTCAAATATATGAGGGTAGCGCTTGTGGGTGAAGGTAGGATGTTTCCCCTCGGCAAACCTTGTCTCCTGAAGACACGCAACATCAGCACCAAGATGACCCAATTCCTTCCAAAGGGAGAATCTCTTATTGGGACTGTTTAGGCCTCTTACATTGTAAGTGATGATCTTAATGGGCATAGGTAAATTAGCGATCAGAATAAGCCAAAAGGATAGGGGTCAGTTGGTCCAACAAATTCCCAAAAAATAAATCAATCAACAATCAAAGCTGGAATACACTATCTCACTATTAACTCAAAGATAGTAATAACAATAACCAAATATTCAAAGAAAAAAGAAAAAACGAATCAAAAAATCTCCTGAGGGAACCTTCACCGTAAAGGTTCTCCCTCAGATTGGGGGGGAAAAATAATGTGGACAAGCCTCGAAGGCTAAATATAAAGAAGAATGAAAAATCTAGTATGACATATTAGGTGAGGTGGTGAGTAAGTTTATTTTTAATAAAAGGGCTCCCGAAAGAGTAGTGTTTCACATTTCAACGGTGGGGTATCTTTGCAGCTTTGTGGGGAATGTCCCTTATAAAGTCAAAAAATTTAGGGCCTTCATCAGGATCTGTAAGAGTAAATGTTTTCCCGTTAAAGAAAATCAGCAACTTAACTGGAAAGCCCCACCTATACGGGATATTCATACCTCTCAGTCTATCTGTGGTCAATTTGTATGACCTTCTCGCGTCCATGGTTTCTTTGGAAAAATCTGAAAAGATTTTTAGGTGTGAGAAAGGCTCAGGAAAAGTCCTGTTTTCCCCGATATATTTCAAAATTCTCTCTTTGGTCGAGAAAAAATGTAACCTAACTATTACATCTCTAGGGAGATCCGAGGAGATGGAGGTCGGACGAAATAAGCGGTGTGCCCTATCAATGATAAGATCCTGCTCAGAAAGGGATGGGATTGTCTGGTGAAGTAAGTCTTTGACATAGGTCGAGATATCTGAAGGAGATATATTCTCAGATACGCCTCTAATTTTCAAATTATTTCTCCTGCTTCTATCCTCCAAATCCGCCACTTTTAATCTGAGTCTCTTAAGCTCTGTTTTAATTTCTAGATTGTCAGAAGAGACAGACTCTACCTTTCCCTCCACCGTTTCGAGCCTTTTAGTGTTTTCTTCCAATTTAACCCCAAACGCTTCCAAAGTAGTTTTCATGGTGTCAACTTGTTTCTCGAAGCCCAGTTTCATATTTCTGTCAATCGTCTTTAAAAGATTGTCCAGATATGAACCAAGGTCAGTATTTCCCAAATCTTGAGAAATGGTCATTTTGACCGGGACATTAGGCGTAAAATCGGAGGGTGAAGGGGAAAAGTCTTTTTTAAGGCGTCTCTTATCTGGACTAGGATTAGGAGACGGGTCCGAGGATTCCTCCTCCGAACTCGGAGCCAATGAAGAATATTTGTTGCTCCAGTCTCCTGGGTCCCTTCTCTTTGAAGAGATGGAAACATCCATCTCTTCTACTTTTCTTTCCTTAATTACTGTAGAAGAGGCAGGTTTAGCGACAGGGATTCTCTGTGGTTTTGGAGAAAATAGACTTTTAGCAGAGTCTTTGGTGGGAGAGCTTACTTTAAAACTCTGTCTGTCGTCAGGATTTCTATGAGGTGATCTGGACTTAAGTGGACTAATAGTATTGACAGTATCTTCTGAGGGATTTGAAAAAGAAGAGCGTTGAGAGGACTTCGCTCTTACCGCACTAGTTTTAAGGGGGGCTTCCAAAGACTTTTGGGTATTTTTTTTGTTAGCCGCCATTGTAAAAAAAAAAAAAAAAGAAAATAAGTCCTAAATGTATATATAAGGAAAACACCAAAAAGACAATGGAAATATTTAACCTAGAGAGTGGACAGAAGACTTTAGAGTAGCAAAATGATTAGGAACAATGACTGGAAGAAATTAGCATTAAACAAATATCATTCCAATAAGAGGCAATCAATACCCTTAAAGACTGCAGAATTATGTACCCCCTAGAATGCAATCCTTTAAATGTAAATCACAATCAAAAATATCAAGAAAAATAGTAAACTTGACCTGAGGGATAAAAATAAAAGGCACATATAGTTCTTAACAGAAAACTAATTATTGTGGAAACTTGCAGATCTGTAGAGTTCCATGGGCACCAACTGTTATATGTATATCAGGTAGCGAAGTCACAGTATATATATATGGAGGCAGAAGCAATTCCTCCTATCCCCCACCTCCCTCAAAGTCAAGTCTCACAATTAAAATGATTGTACAAAGTTTGGTGTTTAATGGACCTCTGTATCAGTACTGATATAAAATCAGCACCATGGACAGCAGTGCAAAGCGATGTTGCAGCAGGAGGCAGGAGAATTAACTAATGTAAAATCAGCACCATGGACAGCAGCACAGAGCGATGCTATAGCAGGGGCAGGAGAGTTTGACTGAAATCAGCACCATGGACAGCAGTTCAAATCAGCACCATGGACAGCAGTGCAGAGCGACGCCAGCAGAGGGCAGGAGAATTTGATCAGCACCATGGACAGCAGTGCTGAGCTACGCCGCAGCAGGGGGCGGGAGATTTAAAGAATATCAGCTGATTGTGAGTATGAGACAGTGGAGGGCAGCGGTGCTGCTGCAGCAAGGGACCAAAGGCAAGTTCAAGGCTCAGCAGCGCTACCACAGGAGGGGGAGGCAGTCACAAAGGTCAGCAGGGTCCAGATACCTGAGGGGCACTATCAGCAGAGCGGCACAACGGGGAAAGACGGAGCGGACCTCAGGCACCAGCGGCGCTCACCAGCTGGGAGCAGAAGGAACGGAGCGGCCCCTTATCAGAGGGAGGGGGGATACCGCCGCCACTGTATAAGCCCTGGGGACGTGGGGACACCTGCTATATATACCAGCGGTGCCTGTAATCAGAGGGAAGCTTGGTATGCCGGCTCCTGAACAGAGGAGGGGGGACCGCTACTATGTGAACAGCCCGGAGCGCAGGTAACAGCCGCACAGGAGAGGAGAGAGCCGGGTGCAGACAGCAGCGGTGGCAGTGAGCCGAGGGGGGGGAAAGGGACGCAGCAGCTTCACAGGGACACCAGGGGACACCGTTACCACCGGAGCAGCCCCAGAACCACGGCAACAGACCCCCAGAAACCCGATAAAAGCCCCGGCTTCAGCCAGGGCTTATCTGACCTGTACAGAAGTATTCAGTATGCAGTCCCGCTCCGTCTCAGTCTCCTGAACTCCGCGTCGTACAGGCTAGGCTAGGCTCACGGTCCCTTGTCGGCAGCAGGGGTCTTATCCACGGGGACCAGTGGGGTTGGGAATCTTTGGTCCGGAGGTGGCAGCGCCTCTTCTTTATGGAGTAAGTTCCTGCGGGTCCGGTCCCGACCTCCGTGAAGTAACGATAGTTGATTGCAGGGCAGGGATTTCCAAGCTGTCGCCGGTGTCCCGGTCTCAGTCCCCTCTTCTCTTTTCTTTCTTGGATCCGTAGAAAGAACAGCTGAAACTGCTGTAGGGTCCCGCTCCCAAAGTAAAAGGCGGAGCAGAGCAGACCTTTACTGCTATTCCAGTCACTTCAAAGCAGCGCTGCTGAGCGACTGGAAACAAGAAAAGGGCCGCAGAGTGACTGGAATCAAGAAAAGGGCCGCCAGTGATCGCCTGGGTGTCAGAACCAGAACCAAAATGTGCCACCCCGTGGATTAAAAATAAGCTCTGACAACAGTCAGGGGGCCCAGTATATAATGTTCAGTTAAATGAAGTGAGAGAAATATGTGCCCCCACCGATCTGTGAGCTTAAAGGGGCACGTCACAGCCTCAGGGACTGGAATGCTCACCAGGACTTACCGCAGCTGCATATAAAGCCTGCTGGTAGTCCTTAAGTCCGGTATAAAACGATGTAATCCTGGGTCCGGAGGTAGAAGGGCATAAATGGGTCCACAGTCCTGTAGGGCCACGTTACAGAGTCACTTCAATGGTGGATTCTGAGCCTCACCCAAATGTCTGAGCACAAAACATCTCCAGGGTTGATGGGGTTAGCAGGGATTCTTTGGTATCAAAATGATCCCTGAATGATAGGAAGTCCAAATATATAAGAATTTTGAAAAAAAATCTTCTTTTTGTTGCTTAAAAAGTAGCTTTAAAGCGAAGCCCTCAGGGAGCTCAGGATCAAGCTGCCATCTCGTCCTGTGCTCAGGCCACTCCCCCCTACCAGAAATGTTTGAAGCTACTGACTGAATGAAAGGAGCTGGCATCTCACTCTCTTTGAATCTTCTTTATCATGCTAGGATTAACAGGAAAAAGCTAAAAATTTCAGAATTGCACCGTGCAATGTGGAGATATTACTGTTTGTGCATTTACAATATTCATTGATTTTTGCCATTGAAAAACGTCCAGAAATGTTTGAAGCTACTGACTGAATGAAAGGAGCTGGCATCTCACTCTCTTTGAATCTTCTTTATCATGCTAGGATTAGCAGGAAAAAGCAAAAAATTTCAGAATTGCACCTTGCAATGTGGAGATATTACTGTTTGTGCATTTACAATATTCATTGATTTTTGCCATTGAAAAACGTCCAGAAATGTTTGAAGCTACTGACTGAATGAAAGGAGCTGGCATCTCACTCTCTTTGAATCTTCTTTATCATGCTAGGATTAACAGGAAAAAGCTAAAAATTTCAGAATTGCACCGTGCAATGTGGAGATATTACTGTTTGTGCATTTACAATATTCATTGATTTTTGCCATTGAAAAACATGTTTTTCATATACCAGAAATGTTTGAAGCTACTGACTGAATGAAAGGAGCTGGCATCTCACTCTCTTTGAATCTTCTTTATCATGCTAGGATTAGCAGGAAAAAGCAAACAATTTCAGAATTGCACCGTGCAATGTGGAGATATTACTGTTTGTGCATTTACAATATTCATTGATTTTTGCCATTGAAAAACATGTTTTTCATATACCAGAAATGTTTGAAGCTACTGACTGAATGAAAGGAGCTGGCATCTCACTCTCTTTGAATCTTCTTTATCATGCTAGGATTAACAGGAAAAAGCTAAAAATTTCAGAATTGCACCGTGCAATGTGGAGATATTACTGTTTGTGCATTTACAATATTCATTGATTTTTGCCATTGAAAAACATGTTTTTCATATACCAGAAATGTTTGAAGCTACTGACTGAATGAAAGGAGCTGGCATCTCACTCTCTTTGAATCTTCTTTATCATGCTAGGATTAACAGGAAAAAGCAAAAAATTTCAGAATTGCACCGTGCAATGTGGAGATATTACTGTTTGTGCATTTACAATATTCATTGATTTTTGCCATTGAAAAACATGTTTTTCATATACCAGAAATGTTTGAAGCTACTGACTGAATGAAAGGAGCTGGCATCTCACTCTCTTTGAATCTTCTTTATCATGCTAGGATTAGCAGGAAAAAGCAAAAAATTTCAGAATTGCACCGTGCAATGTGGAGATATTACTGTTTGTGCATTTACAATATTCATTGATTTTTGCCATTGAAAAACGTCCAGAAATGTTTGAAGCTACTGACTGAATGAAAGGAGCTGGCATCTCACTCTCTTTGAATCTTCTTTATCATGCTAGGATTAGCAGGAAAAAGCAAAAAATTTCAGAATTGCACCGTGCAATGTGGAGATATTACTGTTTGTGCATTTACAATATTCATTGATTTTTGCCATTGAAAAACATGTTTTTCATATACCAGAAATGTTTGAAGCTACTGACTGAATGAAAGGAGCTGGCATCTCACTCTCTTTGAATCTTCTTTATCATGCTAGGATTAACAGGAAAAAGCTAAAAATTTCAGAATTGCACCGTGCAATGTGGAGATATTACTGTTTGTGCATTTACAATATTCATTGATTTTTGCCATTGAAAAACATGTTTTTCATATACCAGAAATGTTTGAAGCTACTGACTGAATGAAAGGAGCTGGCATCTCACTCTCTTTGAATCTTCTTTATCATGCTAGGATTAACAGGAAAAAGCAAAAAATTTCAGAATTGCACCGTGCAATGTGGAGATATTACTGTTTGTGCATTTACAATATTCATTGATTTTTGCCATTGAAAAACATGTTTTTCATATACCAGAAATGTTTGAAGCTACTGACTGAATGAAAGGAGCTGGCATCTCACTCTCTTTGAATCTTCTTTATCATGCTAGGATTAGCAGGAAAAAGCAAAAAATTTCAGAATTGCACCGTGCAATGTGGAGATATTACTGTTTGTGCATTTACAATATTCATTGATTTTTGCCATTGAAAAACGTCCAGAAATGTTTGAAGCTACTGACTGAATGAAAGGAGCTGGCATCTCACTCTCTTTGAATCTTCTTTATCATGCTAGGATTAGCAGGAAAAAGCAAAAAATTTCAGAATTGCACCGTGCAATGTGGAGATATTACTGTTTGTGCATTTACAATATTCATTGATTTTTGCCATTGAAAAACATGTTTTTCATATACCAGAAATGTTTGAAGCTACTGACTGAATGAAAGGAGCTGGCATCTCACTCTCTTTGAATCTTCTTTATCATGCTAGGATTAGCAGGAAAAAGCAAAAAATTTCAGAATTGCACCGTGCAATGTGGAGATATTACTGTTTGTGCATTTACAATATTCATTGATTTTTGCCATTGAAAAACATGTTTTTCATATACCAGAAATGTTTGAAGCTACTGACTGAATGAAAGGAGCTGGCATCTCACTCTCTTTGAATCTTCTTTATCATGCTAGGATTAACAGGAAAAAGCTAAAAATTTCAGAATTGCACCGTGCAATGTGGAGATATTACTGTTTGTGCATTTACAATATTCATTGATTTTTGCCATTGAAAAACGTTTTTCATATACCAGAAATGTTTGAAGCTACTGACTGAATGAAAGGAGCTGGCATCTCACTCTCTTTGAATCTTCTTTATCATGCTAGGATTAACAGGAAAAAGCTAAAAATTTCAGAATTGCACCGTGCAATGTGGAGATATTACTGTTTGTGCATTTACAATATTCATTGATTTTTGCCATTGAAAAACATGTTTTTCATATACCAGAAATGTTTGAAGCTACTGACTGAATGAAAGGAGCTGGCATCTCACTCTCTTTGAATCTTCTTTATCATGCTAGGATTAACAGGAAAAAGCTAAAAATTTCAGAATTGCACCGTGCAATGTGGAGATATTACTGTTTGTGCATTTACAATATTCATTGATTTTTGCCATTGAAAAACATGTTTTTCATATACCAGAAATGTTAGAAGCTACTGACTGAATGAAAGGAGCTGGCATCTCACTCTCTTTGAATCTTCTTTATCATGCTAGGATTAGCAGGAAAAAGCAAAAAATTTCAGAATTGCACCGTGCAATGTGGAGATATTACTGTTTGTGCATTTACAATATTCATTGATTTTTGCCATTGAAAAACGTCCAGAAATGTTTGAAGCTACTGACTGAATGAAAGGAGCTGGCATCTCACTCTCTTTGAATCTTCTTTATCATGCTAGGATTAGCAGGAAAAAGCAAAAAATTTCAGAATTGCACCGTGCAATGTGGAGATATTACTGTTTGTGCATTTACAATATTCATTGATTTTTGCCATTGAAAAACATGTTTTTCATATACCAGAAATGTTTGAAGCTACTGACTGAATGAAAGGAGCTGGCATCTCACTCTCTTTGAATCTTCCTTATCATGCTAGGATTAGCAGGAAAAAGCAAAAAATTTCAGAATTGCACCGTGCAATGTGGAGATATTACTGTTTGTGCATTTACAATATTCATTGATTTTTGCCATTGAAAAACATGTTTTTCATATACCAGAAATGTTTGAAGCTACTGACTGAATGAAAGGAGCTGGCATCTCACTCTCTTTGAATCTTCTTTATCATGCTAGGATTAACAGGAAAAAGCTAAAAATTTCAGAATTGCACCGTGCAATGTGGAGATATTACTGTTTGTGCATTTACAATATTCATTGATTTTTGCCATTGAAAAACGTTTTTCATATACCAGAAATGTTTGAAGCTACTGACTGAATGAAAGGAGCTGGCATCTCACTCTCTTTGAATCTTCTTTATCATGCTAGGATTAACAGGAAAAAGCAAAAAATTTCAGAATTGCACCGTGCAATGTGGAGATATTACTGTTTGTGCATTTACAATATTCATTGATTTTTGCCATTGAAAAACATGTTTTTCATATACCAGAAATGTTTGAAGCTACTGACTGAATGAAAGGAGCTGGCATCTCACTCTCTTTGAATCTTCTTTATCATGCTAGGATTAACAGGAAAAAGCAAAAAATTTCAGAATTGCACCGTGCAATGTGGAGATATTACTGTTTGTGCATTTACAATATTCATTGATTTTTGCCATTGAAAAACATGTTTTTCATATACCAGAAATGTTTGAAGCTACTGACTGAATGAAAGGAGCTGGCATCTCACTCTCTTTGAATCTTCTTTATCATGCTAGGATTAACAGGAAAAAGCTAAAAATTTCAGAATTGCACCGTGCAATGTGGAGATATTACTGTTTGTGCATTTACAATATTCATTGATTTTTGCCATTGAAAAACGTCCAGAAATGTTTGAAGCTACTGACTGAATGAAAGGAGCTGGCATCTCACTCTCTTTGAATCTTCTTTATCATGCTAGGATTAGCAGGAAAAAGCAAAAAATTTCAGAATTGCACCTTGCAATGTGGAGATATTACTGTTTGTGCATTTACAATATTCATTGATTTTTGCCATTGAAAAACGTCCAGAAATGTTTGAAGCTACTGACTGAATGAAAGGAGCTGGCATCTCACTCTCTTTGAATCTTCTTTATCATGCTAGGATTAACAGGAAAAAGCAAAAAATTTCAGAATTGCACCGTGCAATGTGGAGATATTACTGTTTGTGCATTTACAATATTCATTGATTTTTGCCATTGAAAAACATGTTTTTCATATACCAGAAATGTTTGAAGCTACTGACTGAATGAAAGGAGCTGGCATCTCACTCTCTTTGAATCTTCTTTATCATGCTAGGATTAACAGGAAAAAGCTAAAAATTTCAGAATTGCACCGTGCAATGTGGAGATATTACTGTTTGTGCATTTACAATATTCATTGATTTTTGCCATTGAAAAACATGTTTTTCATATACCAGAAATGTTTGAAGCTACTGACTGAATGAAAGGAGCTGGCATCTCACTCTCTTTGAATCTTCTTTATCATGCTAGGATTAACAGGAAAAAGCTAAAAATTTCAGAATTGCACCGTGCAATGTGGAGATATTACTGTTTGTGCATTTACAATATTCATTGATTTTTGCCATTGAAAAACATGTTTTTCATATACCAGAAATGTTTGAAGCTACTGACTGAATGAAAGGAGCTGGCATCTCACTCTCTTTGAATCTTCTTTATCATGCTAGGATTAACAGGAAAAAGCTAAAAATTTCAGAATTGCACCGTGCAATGTGGAGATATTACTGTTTGTGCATTTACAATATTCATTGATTTTTGCCATTGAAAAACGTCCAGAAATGTTTGAAGCTACTGACTGAATGAAAGGAGCTGGCATCTCACTCTCTTTGAATCTTCTTTATCATGCTAGGATTAGCAGGAAAAAGCAAAAAATTTCAGAATTGCACCGTGCAATGTGGAGATATTACTGTTTGTGCATTTACAATATTCATTGATTTTTGCCATTGAAAAACATGTTTTTCATATACCAGAAATGTTTGAAGCTACTGACTGAATGAAAGGAGCTGGCATCTCACTCTCTTTGAATCTTCTTTATCATGCTAGGATTAACAGGAAAAAGCTAAAAATTTCAGAATTGCACCGTGCAATGTGGAGATATTACTGTTTGTGCATTTACAATATTCATTGATTTTTGCCATTGAAAAACATGTTTTTCATATACCAGAAATGTTTGAAGCTACTGACTGAATGAAAGGAGCTGGCATCTCACTCTCTTTGAATCTTCTTTATCATGCTAGGATTAACAGGAAAAAGCTAAAAATTTCAGAATTGCACCGTGCAATGTGGAGATATTACTGTTTGTGCATTTACAATATTCATTGATTTTTGCCATTGAAAAACATGTTTTTCATATACCAGAAATGTTTGAAGCTACTGACTGAATGAAAGGAGCTGGCATCTCACTCTCTTTGAATCTTCTTTATCATGCTAGGATTAGCAGGAAAAAGCTAAAAATTTCAGAATTGCACCGTGCAATGTGGAGATATTACTGTTTGTGCATTTACAATATTCATTGATTTTTGCCATTGAAAAACATGTTTTTCATATACCAGAAATGTTTGATGCTACTGACTGAATGAAAGGAGCTGGCATCTCACTCTCTTTGAATCTTCTTTATCATGCTAGGATTAACAGGAAAAAGCTAAAAATTTCAGAATTGCACCGTGCAATGTGGAGATATTACTGTTTGTGCATTTACAATATTCATTGATTTTTGCCATTGAAAAACATGTTTTTCATATACCAGAAATGTTTGAAGCTACTGACTGAATGAAAGGAGCTGGCATCTCACTCTCTTTGAATCTTCTTTATCATGCTAGGATTAACAGGAAAAAGCAAAAAATTTCAGAATTGCACCGTGCAATGTGGAGATATTACTGTTTGTGCATTTACAATATTCATTGATTTTTGCCATTGAAAAACATGTTTTTCATATACCAGAAATGTTTGAAGCTACTGACTGAATGAAAGGAGCTGGCATCTCACTCTCTTTGAATCTTCTTTATCATGCTAGGATTAACAGGAAAAAGCTAAAAATTTCAGAATTGCACCGTGCAATGTGGAGATATTACTGTTTGTGCATTTACAATATTCATTGATTTTTGCCATTGAAAAACATGTTTTTCATATACCAGAAATGTTTGAAGCTACTGACTGAATGAAAGGAGCTGGCATCTCACTCTCTTTGAATCTTCTTTATCATGCTAGGATTAACAGGAAAAAGCAAAAAATTTCAGAATTGCACCGTGCAATGTGGAGATATTACTGTTTGTGCATTTACAATATTCATTGATTTTTGCCATTGAAAAACATGTTTTTCATATACCAGAAATGTTTGAAGCTACTGACTGAATGAAAGGAGCTGGCATCTCACTCTCTTTGAATCTTCTTTATCATGCTAGGATTAGCAGGAAAAAGCAAAAAATTTCAGAATTGCACCGTGCAATGTGGAGATATTACTGTTTGTGCATTTACAATATTCATTGATTTTTGCCATTGAAAAACGTCCAGAAATGTTTGAAGCTACTGACTGAATGAAAGGAGCTGGCATCTCACTCTCTTTGAATCTTCTTTATCATGCTAGGATTAGCAGGAAAAAGCAAAAAATTTCAGAATTGCACCGTGCAATGTGGAGATATTACTGTTTGTGCATTTACAATATTCATTGATTTTTGCCATTGAAAAACATGTTTTTCATATACCAGAAATGTTTGAAGCTACTGACTGAATGAAAGGAGCTGGCATCTCACTCTCTTTGAATCTTCTTTATCATGCTAGGATTAGCAGGAAAAAGCAAAAAATTTCAGAATTGCACCGTGCAATGTGGAGATATTACTGTTTGTGCATTTACAATATTCATTGATTTTTGCCATTGAAAAACATGTTTTTCATATACCAGAAATGTTTGAAGCTACTGACTGAATGAAAGGAGCTGGCATCTCACTCTCTTTGAATCTTCTTTATCATGCTAGGATTAACAGGAAAAAGCTAAAAATTTCAGAATTGCACCGTGCAATGTGGAGATATTACTGTTTGTGCATTTACAATATTCATTGATTTTTGCCATTGAAAAACATGTTTTTCATATACCAGAAATGTTTGAAGCTACTGACTGAATGAAAGGAGCTGGCATCTCACTCTCTTTGAATCTTCTTTATCATGCTAGGATTAACAGGAAAAAGCAAAAAATTTCAGAATTGCACCGTGCAATGTGGAGATATTACTGTTTGTGCATTTACAATATTCATTGATTTTTGCCATTGAAAAACATGTTTTTCATATACCAGAAATGTTTGAAGCTACTGACTGAATGAAAGGAGCTGGCATCTCACTCTCTTTGAATCTTCTTTATCATGCTAGGATTAACAGGAAAAAGCAAAAAATTTCAGAATTGCACCGTGCAATGTGGAGATATTACTGTTTGTGCATTTACAATATTCATTGATTTTTGCCATTGAAAAACATGTTTTTCATATACCAGAAATGTTTGAAGCTACTGACTGAATGAAAGGAGCTGGCATCTCACTCTCTTTGAATCTTCTTTATCATGCTAGGATTAACAGGAAAAAGCTAAAAATTTCAGAATTGCACCGTGCAATGTGGAGATATTACTGTTTGTGCATTTACAATATTCATTGATTTTTGCCATTGAAAAACGTCCAGAAATGTTTGAAGCTACTGACTGAATGAAAGGAGCTGGCATCTCACTCTCTTTGAATCTTCTTTATCATGCTAGGATTAGCAGGAAAAAGCAAAAAATTTCAGAATTGCACCTTGCAATGTGGAGATATTACTGTTTGTGCATTTACAATATTCATTGATTTTTGCCATTGAAAAACGTCCAGAAATGTTTGAAGCTACTGACTGAATGAAAGGAGCTGGCATCTCACTCTCTTTGAATCTTCTTTATCATGCTAGGATTAACAGGAAAAAGCTAAAAATTTCAGAATTGCACCGTGCAATGTGGAGATATTACTGTTTGTGCATTTACAATATTCATTGATTTTTGCCATTGAAAAACATGTTTTTCATATACCAGAAATGTTTGAAGCTACTGACTGAATGAAAGGAGCTGGCATCTCACTCTCTTTGAATCTTCTTTATCATGCTAGGATTAGCAGGAAAAAGCAAAAAATTTCAGAATTGCACCGTGCAATGTGGAGATATTACTGTTTGTGCATTTACAATATTCATTGATTTTTGCCATTGAAAAACATGTTTTTCATATACCAGAAATGTTTGAAGCTACTGACTGAATGAAAGGAGCTGGCATCTCACTCTCTTTGAATCTTCTTTATCATGCTAGGATTAACAGGAAAAAGCTAAAAATTTCAGAATTGCACCGTGCAATGTGGAGATATTACTGTTTGTGCATTTACAATATTCATTGATTTTTGCCATTGAAAAACATGTTTTTCATATACCAGAAATGTTTGAAGCTACTGACTGAATGAAAGGAGCTGGCATCTCACTCTCTTTGAATCTTCTTTATCATGCTAGGATTAACAGGAAAAAGCAAAAAATTTCAGAATTGCACCGTGCAATGTGGAGATATTACTGTTTGTGCATTTACAATATTCATTGATTTTTGCCATTGAAAAACATGTTTTTCATATACCAGAAATGTTTGAAGCTACTGACTGAATGAAAGGAGCTGGCATCTCACTCTCTTTGAATCTTCTTTATCATGCTAGGATTAGCAGGAAAAAGCAAAAAATTTCAGAATTGCACCGTGCAATGTGGAGATATTACTGTTTGTGCATTTACAATATTCATTGATTTTTGCCATTGAAAAACGTCCAGAAATGTTTGAAGCTACTGACTGAATGAAAGGAGCTGGCATCTCACTCTCTTTGAATCTTCTTTATCATGCTAGGATTAGCAGGAAAAAGCAAAAAATTTCAGAATTGCACCGTGCAATGTGGAGATATTACTGTTTGTGCATTTACAATATTCATTGATTTTTGCCATTGAAAAACATGTTTTTCATATACCAGAAATGTTTGAAGCTACTGACTGAATGAAAGGAGCTGGCATCTCACTCTCTTTGAATCTTCTTTATCATGCTAGGATTAACAGGAAAAAGCTAAAAATTTCAGAATTGCACCGTGCAATGTGGAGATATTACTGTTTGTGCATTTACAATATTCATTGATTTTTGCCATTGAAAAACATGTTTTTCATATACCAGAAATGTTTGAAGCTACTGACTGAATGAAAGGAGCTGGCATCTCACTCTCTTTGAATCTTCTTTATCATGCTAGGATTAACAGGAAAAAGCAAAAAATTTCAGAATTGCACCGTGCAATGTGGAGATATTACTGTTTGTGCATTTACAATATTCATTGATTTTTGCCATTGAAAAACATGTTTTTCATATACCAGAAATGTTTGAAGCTACTGACTGAATGAAAGGAGCTGGCATCTCACTCTCTTTGAATCTTCTTTATCATGCTAGGATTAGCAGGAAAAAGCAAAAAATTTCAGAATTGCACCGTGCAATGTGGAGATATTACTGTTTGTGCATTTACAATATTCATTGATTTTTGCCATTGAAAAACGTCCAGAAATGTTTGAAGCTACTGACTGAATGAAAGGAGCTGGCATCTCACTCTCTTTGAATCTTCTTTATCATGCTAGGATTAGCAGGAAAAAGCAAAAAATTTCAGAATTGCACCGTGCAATGTGGAGATATTACTGTTTGTGCATTTACAATATTCATTGATTTTTGCCATTGAAAAACATGTTTTTCATATACCAGAAATGTTTGAAGCTACTGACTGAATGAAAGGAGCTGGCATCTCACTCTCTTTGAATCTTCTTTATCATGCTAGGATTAGCAGGAAAAAGCAAAAAATTTCAGAATTGCACCGTGCAATGTGGAGATATTACTGTTTGTGCATTTACAATATTCATTGATTTTTGCCATTGAAAAACATGTTTTTCATATACCAGAAATGTTTGAAGCTACTGACTGAATGAAAGGAGCTGGCATCTCACTCTCTTTGAATCTTCTTTATCATGCTAGGATTAACAGGAAAAAGCAAAAAATTTCAGAATTGCACCGTGCAATGTGGAGATATTACTGTTTGTGCATTTACAATATTCATTGATTTTTGCCATTGAAAAACATGTTTTTCATATACCAGAAATGTTTGAAGCTACTGACTGAATGAAAGGAGCTGGCATCTCACTCTCTTTGAATCTTCTTTATCATGCTAGGATTAACAGGAAAAAGCTAAAAATTTCAGAATTGCACCGTGCAATGTGGAGATATTACTGTTTGTGCATTTACAATATTCATTGATTTTTGCCATTGAAAAACATGTTTTTCATATACCAGAAATGTTTGAAGCTACTGACTGAATGAAAGGAGCTGGCATCTCACTCTCTTTGAATCTTCTTTATCATGCTAGGATTAGCAGGAAAAAGCAAAAAATTTCAGAATTGCACCGTGCAATGTGGAGATATTACTGTTTGTGCATTTACAATATTCATTGATTTTTGCCATTGAAAAACATGTTTTTCATATACCAGAAATGTTTGAAGCTACTGACTGAATGAAAGGAGCTGGCATCTCACTCTCTTTGAATCTTCTTTATCATGCTAGGATTAACAGGAAAAAGCTAAAAATTTCAGAATTGCACCGTGCAATGTGGAGATATTACTGTTTGTGCATTTACAATATTCATTGATTTTTGCCATTGAAAAACATGTTTTTCATATACCAGAAATGTTTGAAGCTACTGACTGAATGAAAGGAGCTGGCATCTCACTCTCTTTGAATCTTCTTTATCATGCTAGGATTAACAGGAAAAAGCAAAAAATTTCAGAATTGCACCGTGCAATGTGGAGATATTACTGTTTGTGCATTTACAATATTCATTGATTTTTGCCATTGAAAAACATGTTTTTCATATACCAGAAATGTTTGAAGCTACTGACTGAATGAAAGGAGCTGGCATCTCACTCTCTTTGAATCTTCTTTATCATGCTAGGATTAGCAGGAAAAAGCAAAAAATTTCAGAATTGCACCGTGCAATGTGGAGATATTACTGTTTGTGCATTTACAATATTCATTGATTTTTGCCATTGAAAAACATGTTTTTCATATACCAGAAATGTTTGAAGCTACTGACTGAATGAAAGGAGCTGGCATCTCACTCTCTTTGAATCTTCTTTATCATGCTAGGATTAGCAGGAAAAAGCAAAAAATTTCAGAATTGCACCGTGCAATGTGGAGATATTACTGTTTGTGCATTTACAATATTCATTGATTTTTGCCATTGAAAAACATGTTTTTCATATACCAGAAATGTTTGAAGCTACTGACTGAATGAAAGGAGCTGGCATCTCACTCTCTTTGAATCTTCTTTATCATGCTAGGATTAACAGGAAAAAGCTAAAAATTTCAGAATTGCACCGTGCAATGTGGAGATATTACTGTTTGTGCATTTACAATATTCATTGATTTTTGCCATTGAAAAACATGTTTTTCATATACCAGAAATGTTTGAAGCTACTGACTGAATGAAAGGAGCTGGCATCTCACTCTCTTTGAATCTTCTTTATCATGCTAGGATTAACAGGAAAAAGCAAAAAATTTCAGAATTGCACCGTGCAATGTGGAGATATTACTGTTTGTGCATTTACAATATTCATTGATTTTTGCCATTGAAAAACATGTTTTTCATATACCAGAAATGTTTGAAGCTACTGACTGAATGAAAGGAGCTGGCATCTCACTCTCTTTGAATCTTCTTTATCATGCTAGGATTAGCAGGAAAAAGCAAAAAATTTCAGAATTGCACCGTGCAATGTGGAGATATTACTGTTTGTGCATTTACAATATTCATTGATTTTTGCCATTGAAAAACATGTCCAGAAATGTTTGAAGCTACTGACTGAATGAAAGGAGCTGGCATCTCACTCTCTTTGAATCTTCTTTATCATGCTAGGATTAGCAGGAAAAAGCAAAAAATTTCAGAATTGCACCGTGCAATGTGGAGATATTACTGTTTGTGCATTTACAATATTCATTGATTTTTGCCATTGAAAAACATGTTTTTCATATACCAGAAATGTTTGAAGCTACTGACTGAATGAAAGGAGCTGGCATCTCACTCTCTTTGAATCTTCTTTATCATGCTAGGATTAGCAGGAAAAAGCAAAAAATTTCAGAATTGCACCGTGCAATGTGGAGATATTACTGTTTGTGCATTTACAATATTCATTGATTTTTGCCATTGAAAACATGTTTTTCATATACCAGAAATGTTTGAAGCTACTGACTGAATGAAAGGAGCTGGCATCTCACTCTCTTTGAATCTTCTTTATCATGCTAGGATTAACAGGAAAAAGCAAAAAATTTCAGAATTGCACCGTGCAATGTGGAGATATTACTGTTTGTGCATTTACAATATTCATTGATTTTTGCCATTGAAAAACATGTTTTTCATATACCAGAAATGTTTGAAGCTACTGACTGAATGAAAGGAGCTGGCATCTCACTCTCTTTGAATCTTCTTTATCATGCTAGGATTAACAGGAAAAAGCTAAAAATTTCAGAATTGCACCGTGCAATGTGGAGATATTACTGTTTGTGCATTTACAATATTCATTGATTTTTGCCATTGAAAAACATGTTTTTCATATACCAGAAATGTTTGAAGCTACTGACTGAATGAAAGGAGCTGGCATCTCACTCTCTTTGAATCTTCTTTATCATGCTAGGATTAACAGGAAAAAGCAAAAATTTCAGAATTGCACCGTGCAATGTGGAGATATTACTGTTTGTGCATTTACAATATTCATTGATTTTTGCCATTGAAAAACATGTTTTTCATATACCAGAAATGTTTGAAGCTACTGACTGAATGAAAGGAGCTGGCATCTCACTCTCTTTGAATCTTCTTTATCATGCTAGGATTAACAGGAAAAAGCAAAAAATTTCAGAATTGCACCGTGCAATGTGGAGATATTACTGTTTGTGCATTTACAATATTCATTGATTTTTGCCATTGAAAAACAGTTTTTCATATACAGAAATGTTTGAAGCTACTGACTGAATGAAAGGAGCTGGCATCTCACTCTCTTTGAATCTTCTTTATCATGCTAGGATTAGCAGGAAAAAGCAAAAAATTTCAGAATTGCACCGTGCAATGTGGAGATATTACTGTTTGTGCATTTACAATATTCATTGATTTTTGCCATTGAAAAACATGTTCCAGAAATGTTTGAAGCTACTGACTGAATGAAAGGAGCTGGCATCTCACTCTCTTTGAATCTTCTTTATCATGCTAGGATTAGCAGGAAAAAGCAAAAAATTTCAGAATTGCACCGTGCAATGTGGAGATATTACTGTTTGTGCATTTACAATATTCATTGATTTTTGCCATTGAAAAACATGTTTTTCATATACCAGAAATGTTTGAAGCCTACTGACTGAATGAAAGGAGCTGGCATCTCACTCTCTTTGAATCTTCTTTATCATGCTAGGATTAGCAGGAAAAAGCAAAAAATTTCAGAATTGCACCGTGCAATGTGGAGATATTACTGTTTGTGCATTTACAATATTCATTGATTTTTGCCATTGAAAAACATGTTTTTCATATACCAGAAATGTTTGAAGCTACTGACTGAATGAAAGGAGCTGGCATCTCACTCTCTTTGAATCTTCTTTATCATGCTAGGATTAACAGGAAAAAGCTAAAAATTTCAGAATTGCACCGTGCAATGTGGAGATATTACTGTTTGTGCATTTACAATATTCATTGATTTTTGCCATTGAAAACTGTTTTTCATATACCAGAAATGTTTGAAGCTACTGACTGAATGAAAGGAGCTGGCATCTCACTCTCTTTGAATCTTCTTTATCATGCTAGGATTAACAGGAAAAAGCAAAAATTTCAGAATTGCACCGTGCAATGTGGAGATATTACTGTTTGTGCATTTACAATATTCATTGATTTTTGCCATTGAAAAACATGTTTTTCATATACCAGAAATGTTTGAAGCTACTGACTGAATGA